>NC_058131.1:328163852-328181926 GCF_016433145.1 Gracilinanus agilis | reverse complement strand
CATACTTTCCCCTGGAAATATATAGTCAGTTTTGATGGGTAGTTGATCCGTGGTTGCAGGCCCAGCTCTCTTGCCTTTCTGAATATTGTATTCCACGCCTTGCAGTCTTTTAGCGTGGAGGCTGCCAGATCCTGTGTGATCCTGATTGGTGCTCCTTGATATTTGAATTGTTTCTTTCTGGCTTCTTGTAAGATTTTTTCTTTTGCTTGGAAACTCTTGAATTTTGCAATGATATTTCTTGGTGTTTTCCTTTCTTGATCGAATGTAGTGGGTGTTCTATGGATCCTTTCAATGTCTATGTTGCCCTCTTGTAGGACTTCAGGGCAATTTTGCTGAATTATTTCTGTTAATATGGAGTCCAGGTTTCTATTAATTTCTGTTTTTTCTGGAAGACCGATTATTCTCAAATTGTCTCTTCTAGACAGGTTTTCTTGGTCTGTCACTCTCTCATTGAGATATTTCATGTTTCCTTCTATTTTTTCAGTCTTTTGGCTTTGTTTTATTTGTTCTTGTTGTCTTGATAGATCATTAGTTTCTACTTGCTCAATTCTAGCCTTTAGGGATTGATTTTCGTCTATAATCTTTCAGTATTCGGCCATAATCTTCTGGTTTTCGGCCATAATCTTCTGGTATTCCTTTTCCATCTGGTCATTTCTGGAGTTCAATTTGCTTATCAGTTCATTTGGTTTCTGAGCCTCACTTTCCAATTGCATGATTCTACCTTTTAAACAGTTATTTTCTTGCCAGATCTCTTCCATTTTCCTCAAAATCTCAGTTTTGAACTCTTCCATGTCTTGTGAGGAGTTTTCCTTATTTGAGGAGGGTCCAGATGCTTGTTTGTTCTCCTCCTCTGTTTGCTCGGTTGTCTGGATTTTCTCCGTGTAAAAGCTTTCGAGTGTTAAAGACTTCTTTTTTTTTGTTTTTATTCTTTCTCTTCTGAACTTCCTGAGGCTGAGTAGCCATCATTACCCCAGCAGCTTCTCAGATTTATCCTCGCGCTCAGTGTCTGTCCTCTGCTGGAGGTTTCTTTACAAGTCTCAGGGAGCTGCTTCCATAGTTGTATACCCGTCCACACTGGTTCCCCACTTAGGCTTTAGTTCCTGGCTGTGTCTGCCTCCACCCATGCCTCCGCAGTGCCTGCGTTCTGCTCAGCCTGCGCTGTGCGCCCTGCGTCCTGCTCCCTCGCTCAGATTTCTTTGGCTTAATGGGGTCCTAAGTCTTGCTGCTCTCAGGAACAGGCCCCGGAGCTGCCAATGACTCGATGGATGCCCCAAACTTGCTCTATTTCTTTTTAGCTGGCTTCAGATCTCTAGATCTTGTGTGTGGAGGGGGTGGGGGTGGGGCGGTTGCTCAGCCCGCGATTTAGTGAGAGCCCTTTATAGCCTGGAAATGTCTCGATTCCACGTACCTTCCACGCTGTGCCCTGTTGTGGGGTTCCTCCGTTCATCTGGACTTGTTTTTATGTCCCCTTGAGGAGTTTTGTGTGTTTTGGTCAGGAGAGGTTAAGAGCTGCTTCTTACTCTGCTGCCATCTTAACCTGGAACCGCCCAACCTCGACTTAATTGAATTTTGAGATCTTCCAAAGCCTGTGTCCAGTTCACTGGGGCTTCCTGATCTTCTTCTATTTCATTTGCCCTTTTTATGCTTCCTAGAAAGAAGCTGTCCATTGTTATTTTTTCTCTTTTTCTGTTGTTTACTCATATTTTTTTCCTTCTCTGTTCTGCTAAGATAAGCAGATGTATTTAATGATATTTGGTGAAAGAGTTTCCACTAGTGGCAATGGAGGTTTGTAGTTACTTTCTCTGCAGTCTATGGTGGTGGGGTGTTGGAGTTTCCCTCACCTTTGAAGACTTCTTGTCTGTCAAGTTGATGGGATAAAGAATGGACTGGGTTAATCTGTAGTTCTTAATGTGTCCTGAGGCTAAAACCTTGAGAGAAAAAAGGGCAGGGTAAGATGGAGTGTTTTTGTTGAGCTCTCCACTTTTTGGGTCCCCCTATTCTATCCTGCTGTTCAACCTTCTCTATCTTGGTGTGGTAAGGCATGTAAGTCTAAAGTTTTGCTCCATCTAAGCCACCATATTCCAAGAATTTTTGCTGTGTTTCTCTGACTTTCCCCTATAGACACCTCCCTGGTGTCTGTATTCAACTCCTTGAGTCCAGGGCCAGCAAGGCCCTCTCTCTGGGTTGCTGTGTTTGCACGTCTGGAGATTTCAGGGGCCACTGGAAACTCTGCACAGTCTGTGTGTAAGGGTCCTGGGATTCCCCTTCTATAACCTCAGACCCAGTAGTTCAAGAATTCAAGCCTTTTTCTTGGTGTACCTCTTCAGCTGTCCAGCAATAGGATCTCCCTGCTCTGTCCTATTGTTAGATTTGGTCTTCCTTTTTCTCAAATTCTTTGTTTTCTATATTTCTGTGGAAAGGGTATGAAGATCTTAAGATTTGCTCCTTCTAAGCTGCAATCTACTAAGAATTTCCTCTTATTATTTACAAATGCCTGATGTACTTCTGTTTCATGATAGCATTTGTAATGCATCTGCAACTTTTTTGGAATTCTTCAATGCTAACGTATTTCAACCCATACTACATGCCTCTCCATTGCCCTTTAAGAAACCAAGAAACTTAAAAGTTCAGAAATTAAGATTGATAGATTGGCAAAGGATATGAATAGGTAATTTTCAGATAGAGAAATCAAAACTATAAATGAAAACGTGAAATAGTGTTCTAAATCTCTTACAATTAGAGAAAGCAAAACAAAAAACAGCTCTGAGTTACCAACCTATATCAGATTGGCCAATATGGCAGCAAAGGAAGGTAATAAATGTTGGAGGGGATGTGGCAAAATTACGACATTAATGCATTGCTGGTGGAGTTGTGAATTTATCCAACCATTCTGGAAGGGAATTTGGAACTATGCTGATAGGGCTTTAAAAGACTTTTTGCCCGTTGATCCAGTCATAACATTGCTGGGTTTGTACCCCAAAGAGAAAATAGGGAAAATATGTGTACAAAAATATTTGTAGTCATGTTCTTTGTGGTGGCAAAAAAAATGGGAAATGAGGGGATGCCCTTTGATTGGGGAATGGCTGAACAAATTGTGGTATCTGTTGGTGATGGAATGCTATTTTTTTAAAACCCTTGTACTTCGGTGTATTGTCTCATAGGTGGAAGATTGGTAAGGGTGGGCATTGGGGGTCAAGTGACATGCCCCGGGTCACACAGCTGGGAAGTGGCTGAGGCCGGGTTTGAACCTAGGACCTCCTGTCTCTAGGCCTGACTCTCACTCCACTGAGCTACCCAGCTGCCCCCTGGAATACTATTTTGAATGACTTCCATTAATTGATACAGAGTAAAATGAGCAGAACCAGGAGAATATTGTACAGAGAAAATGATATATTATGGACTTCTGTACTAGCAGCAATGCAAGGATCTGGGACAATCTAGAGGGGCTTATGAGAAAGAATGCTGTCCAAATCCAGAGAAAAAACTGTGGGAGTAGAAATGCAGAAGAAAAAAAAAACATTTGCTTGACCATATGGTTTGATGGGGATATGATTAGGGATGTTGATTTTAAATAATCACTCTATTGCAAATATTAGTAATATGGAAATAGGTTTTGAACAATGATGCCTGTAAAACCCAGTGTAGGATGATCTTCCTGGTTAAGAAAAGAAAAAGCATAGTTTAAGAAGAATGGGTAGGAATAGGGGAGGAAACAAAAATGTCAGCAAATGCACAACTGATAATTATAACTCTGAATGTGAATGGGATGAACTCGCTCATAAAACGGAAGCAAATAGAAGAGTGGATCAGAAACCAAAATCCTACCATATGTTGTCTACAAGAAACACATATGAGGCAGGTGGACATACACAAGTTTAAGGTTAAGAGCTTGAGCAAAATCTTTAGGGCATCAAATGAGAAAAAGAAGGTAGCAGTGGATATTATGCTTTCTGACAAAGCCAAAGTAAAAAATAGATATGATTAAAAAAGACAGGGAAGGTCATTACATCCTGATTAAAGGCAGTATAAACAATGAGGAAATAACACTGCTCAATATGTATGCACCAAGTGGCATAGCACCCAAATTCATAAAGGAGAAACTGGCAGAACTCAAGAAGGAAATAGATAGTAAAACCATAATAGTGGGAGATCTAAATATTCCTCTTTTGAATCTATATAAATCAAATTAAAAAATAAATAAGAAAGAGGTAAGAGAGGTGAATGAAGTCCTAGAAATATTAGATTTAATTGATATGTGGAGAAAAATAAATAGGGACAAAAAGGAATACACCTTCTTTTCAGCTGCACATGGTACATTCACAAAGATTGACCATGTAATAGGGCATAGAAACATTGCAAACAAATGCAAAAGAGCAGAAATAATAAATGTAACCTTCTCAGATCATAATGCAATAAAAATAATAATTAGTAAGGGCACATGGACAGGCAAATCAAAAACTAATTGGAAATTAAATAATTTGATACTCCAAAACCAATTATTCAAAGAAGAAATCATAGAAACAATCAACAATTTCATTGAAGAGAATGACAATGAGACATCCTACCAAACTCTATGGGATGTAGCCAAGGCATTACTCTACGGGAAATTTACATCCTTGACTGCCTATATTAAAAAATTAAGGAGAGCAGAGATTAATGAATTGGGCATGCAACTCAAAAAACTAGAAAGCAAGCAAATTAAAAATCCCCAGATGAAAACTAAATTAGAAATACTAAAAATTAAGGGAGAAATTAATAAAATCGAAAGTAAAAGAACTATTGAATTAATAAATAAGACTAGGAGCTGGTATTTTGAAAAAAACAGATAAAATAGACAAAGTACTGGTCAATCTAATAAAAAAAAGGAAAGAAGAAAAACAAATTGACAGTATCAAAGATAAAAAGGGAGACCTCACCTCTAATGAAGGGGAAATTATGGCAATCATTAAAATCTATTTCGCCCAATTATATGGCAATAAATATAACAATTTAGGAGATATGGATGAATATTTACAAAAATATTAATTGCCTAGATTAACAGCAGAAAAAATAGACTACCTAAATAATCCCATATGAGAAAAAGAAATTGAAGAAGCCATCAAAGAACTCCCTAAGAAAAAATCGCCAGGGCCTGATGAATTTACAAGTGAATTCTATCAGACATTCAAAGAGCAACTAATCCCAATACTATACAAATTATTTGATATGATAAGCAAAGAAGGAGTCCTACCAAATTCCTTTTAAGACACAAATATGGTACTGATTCCAAAGCCAGGTAGATAAAAAACAGAGAAATAAAACTACAGGCCAATCTCCCTAATGAACATAGATGCAAAAATCTTAAATAGAATATTACCAAAGAGACACCAACAAGTAATTAAGAAGATCATCCACCATGATCAGGTGGGATTTATACCAGGAATTCAATGATGTTTCAACATTAGGAAAACCGTCCACATAATTGACCATATCAACAGTCTAACAAACAAAAATCACATGATTATCTCAATAGATGCTGAAAAAGCCTTTGACAAAATACAGCATCCATTCCTATTGAAAAAACTGAAAAGTATAGGAATAGAAGGACCTTTCCTAAAAATAATAAACAGTATATACCTAAAACCATCAACAAGCATCATATGCAATGGGGATAATTTAGAAGCCTTCCCAATAAGATCAGGAGTAAAACAAGGATGCCCATTATCACCTCTATTATTCAACATAGTACTAGAAACACTAGCAGTAGCAGTTAGAGAAGAAAAAGAAATTGAAGATATCAAAATAGGCAAGGAGGAGACTAAGCTATCACTCTTTGCAGGTGATATGATGGTCTACTTAAAAAATCCTAGAGAATCAACTAAGAAGCTTGTAGAAATAATCAACAACTTCAGCAAAATTGCAGGATACAAAATAAATGCACATAAATCATCAGCATTTCTATATATTTCCATCACATTAGAGCAGCAAGAGGTAGAAAGAGAAACACCATTTAAAATCACCCTAGACAATATAAAACACTTGGGAATCTATCTACCAAAACAAACACAGCAATTATAGGAAAACAACTACAAAACACTTTCCAAACAAATAAAACTGGATCTCAACAATTGGAAAGCTATTGATTGTTCATGGGTAGGATGAGCTAACATAATAAAAATGACCATTTCTACCCAAATTAATTTACCTATTTAGTGTCATACCTATTAAACTACCAAAAAAATTCTTTACTGAATTAGGAAAAACTATAACATTTGGAATAACAAAAGATCAAGAATATCAAGGGCAATAGTGAAAAAAAAAGTGAAGGAAAGGGGCCTAGCAGTACTAGATATTAAACTATACTATAAAGGCAACAGTCATCAAAACAATATGGTACTGGCAAAGAGACAGAAGGGAGGATCACTGGAATAGATTTTGGGTAAATGACATCAGTAAGACAGTATATGATAAACACAAAGAACCCGACTTTTGGGACATTAATCCACTATTTGACAAAAACTGCTGGGAAATTTGAAAAACAATATGGGAGAGATTAGGTTTAGATCAACACCTCACACCCTACACCAAGATATATTCAGAATGGGTGAATGACTTGAATATAGAGAGGGAAACTATAAATAAGTTAAGTGAACACATAATAGTGTACCTGTCAGATCTCTGGGAAAGGAAAGATTTTAAAACCAAGCAAGAGTTAGAGAAAATTACAAAATGTAAATTAAATGCTTTTGATTATATTAAACTAAAAAGCTTTTGTACAAACAAAAACAATGTAGTCAAAATCAGAAGGGAAACAACAAATTGGGAAAAAATCTTTATAACAAAAAACTCTGACAGGGGTCTAATTACTAAAATGTACAAGGAGTTAAATCAATTGTATAAAAAATCAAGCCATTCCCCAATTAATAAATGGGCAAGAGACATGAATAGGCAATTTTCAGGTAAAGAAACCAAAAGTATCAATAAGCACATGAGAAAGTATTCTAAATCTCTAATAATTAGAGAAATGCAAATCAAAACAACTCTGAGGTATCACCTCACACCTAGCAGATTGGCTAAAATGAAAGAAGGGGAGAGTAATGAATGCTGGAGGGGATGTGGCAAAATTGGGACATTAATGCATTGCTGGTGGAGTTGTGACCTGATCCAACCATTCTGGCTGGCAATTTGGAACTATGCTCAAAGGGCTATAAAAGAATGCCTGCCCTTTGATCCAGCCATACCATTGTTGGGTTCGTACCCCAAAGAGATCATAGATAAACAGACTTGTTTGAAAATATTTATAGCTGCGCTTTTTGTGGTGGCAACAAACTGGAAAAGGAGGGTATGGCCTTCAATTGGGGAATGGCTGAACAAACTGTGGTATATGCGGGTGATGGAATACTATTGTGCTAAAAGGAATAATAAACTGGAGGAGTTCCAAGGGAACTGGAAAGACCTCCAGGAATTGATGCAGAGCGAAAGGAGCAGAGCCAGAAGAACACTGTACACAGAGACTGATATACTATGGTAAAATCGAATGTAAGGGACTTCCGTACCAGTAGCAATGCAATGACACAGGACAGCTCTCAGGGATTTATCAAAAGGAACACTACCCACATTCAGAGGAAGGAATGCAGGAGAGGAAACATATGCGAAAAGCAACTGTTTGAACACATGGGTTGGGGTGGACATGATTAGGGACGTAGACTTGAAACTACCACACCAATGCAACTATCAACAATTTGGAAATAGGTTTTGATCAATGACACAGGATAAAACCAGTGGAAATGTGCATAGGCCATGGTTGGGGGGGTGCGGGGTGTGAAGGGGAAAGTAGGAGCATGAATCATGTAACCATGTTAAAAACAAATTAATAAATGTTTAAAAAAAAAACCAGTGCAATTTCATGTTGGCTCCAGGAGGGGGGAGGAAGGAGGAGAGGGAAAGAACATAAATGATGTAAATATGGAAAATATTCTAAATTAATTAAATTTAAAAATGCAAAAAAGAAATTAAGTTATACTGTAGATATATAGCATTACTGATAAAATATGAATGGGACAGTGATCAGAACTATGAGTTCACTAAACAAGAAATTTTCAGACAAGGAAATGACTATTGCCAGTACAGTTTTGTACCATCTTTGCCACTTATGGTCTTAGTGAATTGCCTAGAGCACCAGAGGCATTAAATGACTTGACTGGGTTTACAAAGATCATATAAGTCAGAGACAGAACTTGAATACAAATTTTCCTGGCTTCAAAGTCAGCTCTCTATCTGCTATGCCACACTGTCTGGAAGAATACTGATAATAAAAAATATAAGCTTTTGTTTTGAAGAAAAATCTGCTATTGAATGCATTAAGAAATTCCTCAAATGAAATTAGCCTGATCTCTTCCTTCTGTTCAATTCTGGGTTTAGTTTATTAGACATATAGATCAATGAAAGCACATAGCTGGACATCTCCATCTCACTGTACCTCATCATCTAAACAATGGGTATTTTTCATCATCCATTTCAGTTTTTACTGTGTGGAAAATTAGGTCAAAATTTTCTGAATGAGTTCATGGAATCTTTAGAAGGCACTGTGGTATACTAGAGTTTTACTCAATGAGCATAACAACATCTGTAATGCTGGAGCTGGATGATCTGGGTGATCTGGATGATCTAACTATCTATAGGACAAAAGCCTTAGGGTTTTTTTTCAGTTTGGACTATGCTCTATTGTTCATGATAATTGCAAACATCTAAAGGATCTTGAACAAATTCATCTCTGTTTTTACATCTTTTAAGCAATTTTGAATGATTTGACATGAACATGGGAAACAATAAGCTGATAAAAAAGATATTAGCAGATCATTTCCCTGGTCATTTTCATTCCTTTCATAAGCCCATGAAAGTATTTTCTGACTCCTACTCAAGTGTTATTTCAATTCTTCTGCTTTTGCATTAGTTGTCATCCTCTCTTTCTTGTGTCAATTAGTCAGCTAACATTTATTAAGCGCCTTCCATTTGTCAGACATTGTATAAAGGGATAGGGATAAAAAGAAAGGCAAAAATACTTACCCCTGTCAAGAGGATTCCATTCTAATGGTGGAAACAGCATGTCAATAACTATATAAAAATGAGAAGTAAAGGAAAAATTGGAGATAATATCAGGGTGATGGTAGTAAGATTAAGGAAAACTGGAAAGGACTTCTTGCAGAAGTCAAAACTTTAACTGAGCCTCGAAGGAATCAATGGAACCTGGAAAGCAGATATGAGGAGTGAGGGTACTATGGGCATTGGATAAAGGCAGTGAAAACGCTCAAAGTTAGGAGATAGAGTATTGTCTACTAGGACCATCAAGGAGACAATGTCATTAGGTCTTCAGGACAATAAGGAATATAATAAGATTGGAAAAGTAGGATGAAGCCAGAAAGCCAAAGAGAAGACATTCTATTTGATCTTGGAGGTAATAGGGAGCCACTGGATATCACTGAATAAGAAGTCTGACAATGTCAGATTTTTCATTTTGTAAATGATAACTGAATTGAAACTTGATTGGATTTTGTCTTATCTCTGTGACCAGGGTGTTGCTACATAAGGGAAAGCACTGTTCTTTCTCATTGCTTCTCTCATATGCATTCATTTCAAAATAGAGTAGTGTGCTCATAATAATTGTTCAGTAATGGTGGAGAAGGGCCACCAGGTCACCCAGTGGATAAAGCACCTGACCTTGAGTCAGGAAGATGAATTCAAATCTAGCTTCAGACATTTAATTGCTCTGTAACCCTAGGCAAGTCACTTAATCCTGTTTACCTTGGTTCCTTATTTGTAAAATGAACTAGAGAAGAAAAAAAATCAATCCATTACAGTATCTTTGTCAAGAAAATGTCAAATAGATTAACAAAGAGTAGGGCATGATGAAAATGCCTGGACAAGAGTATAGAATCACAGAATCTCAGGGCAATGGAGGACCTTGGTGGATATCTAGTCCAACTTGTACCTCTTAGGGTTGAAAAATCAATCTTGGGAAAAGTTAAAATTCAATAATGGAAACCGTACAAATAGCATCTAGACAATAAAATGGCTTAATCTAATCTTTGTTTTAGTTGTGGTAGAGTGAAGTTATTCTAAACTAAGGAAAGTAGAACATAAGTATGTAAGAGAGAAAAGAGAATGTATCTCAGTCACTGAGGATAAGTGGAATAGTGGTAGGATATAAATTCCATGTGTGGAAGAAGTGTATGCAAGTATGGTCTGTTGGAGATGATATTTTTTTTATTTAGAGTGAATGAGTCTTGAATTATGGATTTCTGAGGGAATTGATTCTAGGATCAGAGAAATCTCAGTATCCATTCCATCTGTCTAGCTAACTTGAGATGCTGAGCACTCCTGGGTCCTAGTGCTGAATCTCTCAGCACTATAGAAGGAGTGAAAATACCACTTGGCAATTTTTCATATTTCAATGGAATAGCTCTAATTCATCAGTAGTACTCAGGTGAGAGAATAGATGACTTAAAGGCATGCCAGTTGACCCTAATCATGCCTTAAGTATAATTAATGTCAAATAACAGTGGAGTATGTGTGTATGCTTGTGTAAATAGGTTTCACAAGGGAGGTGGGCACTTGTGACACTATCTCTTTACAGTGAACTCCAATGAGTGATAATTTAGTCATAGCCTGAGGAAATCTAAAAATTATCTTTGATAGCTACTTACATTTATTTGGCATTTTATGGACCTAAAACAAACTAACCAAAATATTAATTCCATTTACCTCTTTAAAAAGTCCTAGGTGGCATATAATAATGGTACCAATATCTCCCCTGTAGCAAGGAGGATGCCAAAGTTCAAAGAAGAGAAACAGCTTTGTCAGGGTCACACAGCTACTTTATGGTACTCAGAATTTGTACTTTAGTGTTATGACACCAGAATTGTTCCTGATATCATAGGCGGGGGAAGGGAGGAGGTCATGAAGTATGACTGGATGGCTCTGGAAATAAAATTTCTGTTTCTTTTGCTTCTATGTAAAGTATGGTGAAATTTCAGCCTTTCTGTCTCAAAACAAAATCTAGCCTTTCAGTGAGACCAGCACTAGGATGGTTTCTCATCTTCTCTGCTATTCCCCCCTCCTGCTTCTACCCTAGTGTTTATCTCAGTAGTTCAAGCACTTTGTAAGTACAATGGCAAATGTGGGCAGTACATAATTGAATTTGTGTGAAGTCTCCCCAAGTGGGAAAGGCAGCTTGCTACAAGTGCCCACTGTGTGTGGGTCTTATTTTTCTTCCTTGTATTCTTTTTTTCTTTTTAAATTCTTCATCTCATGCTCATTTCTTCCCTTTCTTAGTTATGATTTTGACAGATAGAGGAAGGGAAAGGAGTTGGGTAGGGAGACAAGACTCACAATCTAGGTCAGTGTTTATGAAAAGAAACCTTTCTCAAGGAAAAAAAAAAGTCTTTAAGTCCTTCGGAGGGCTACAAAGTGAAGAAGGGGATTAATGGTAATTCCCTTGTCATCCTTCATGGCCAAAGAGCTGACAAGTCATTCTCTCCCAGATCCCCTAAACTCACCTCAGAATATATTACTGGGAGGACAATGGACTGGTGCTGATTAGATTGTAATAAGTGCTGCTTTGAGATTCCTTTTCCTATTATCTTGATATGGATCTGGAAGAGGGTTTAGAGATCAGCTAGGATACCCCTCTCATTTTACAGATAAGGAAACTGAGGATCTAGAAGGGGAAGAGAATTACTCAAGGTCACAGTGAATTAGAGACTAAAAAGTGAAAAATGACCAGTTCTCTTTGCTTCCAGTTCAATATTCTTTCCATTGTGGATATGAAGCGGACTTAAAGAAGGTTTAGTTGGAAAAGGGCTGCTGAATCAGTGCGGATTAAAAAAATATCTGAGTGTCTCCCCACTCCGGGGTATACACTGAAAATAATACAATAAAGTCCAATTCCTTTGATTTTTTTTTCTTATTTTAAAGAACACTCTCTCTTCCTTGTCCCTTTGGCCAGTGAAAGTACCTTTGAACCATGGAATCAGTTCTCTTTCATCCCAAACTAGCAGGAGGCCACTTGCAAAAGGTAACAACAATATTGTACTCATATAGCTCTTGATACATTTCAAAGCCCTTTCTTGTTCATCATCTCATTAATTCCAGCAGGTTTTTAATTATAAAAAGTATCTGTAGGCTCTTACCCCCTCCTATATCCATGGCCCCAGGGATGCTGAGGAACTTGGATGATTTATGATATCAGTGCAGATTTATTTCGCCATTCTGTGAGATACCCCAGGAGAATGGCTTTGGGATGCTCTGAGCTCCATTCTACTTTGTTGATCTGTACAGGGATCTTTATGACATTAAATACCACTCCTGAGCACAGGCAGGTAACCCTCATTCTCTTCTCTACTCTGTCCCTTTTATCTCACTTAGCTCTGACAAGTTCCAGTTGTCTTTGCAACAGCTTTAATTTCAAATTATTTTGAAAAAGTGGAACTGTTTAGCCAATTAACTCATGTCCTTAGTCCAGATTGATAGCATTTATTGTGGAAAATTGTCAAAGAAGACTTGGGTTCCAGTTATTTCTGTGACATATGTTGGCTACATGAAGGGGTGTCTCCTGGGTTTCCTCTATCCCTGTGAAATCACAGTCAGTTCCTAGCCCTATGCTACTGATCTTTATAGTGCACTTTGTCTTCTTTAGGTGTCCTGCATTTTAAACATCCCTGCAAACATGCATTTCCCAGACAGTTTAGGAATCTTCTCCTTATCCATTGCCAATAAAAATCTTCCATAAGCCTTGGTGTAATACTGGCCTCATCTCAAAACTATTTGACAATCATTCACCTCCACACTTTGAGATAACAGTATATTACTTAGCATAACTTGTAAACAAGGAATTATATAAAAGACATGATCAGAAGAGGAAGACAGCTAGAGAGTTGCATTGGGATCCATGACAAACTAGAAGATCAAAAGGATGATCTCTGATACTTTAGCCGGATCTTTTCAGGATGATATATAGAAAGTCAGGAATGAGAATCACATAGTATAAGAAAGTAGGGATGGGTTACTGTCCATATGTAAGACTTCTATCTACATATAAGATTATACATGTTTGTAGATATACGAACATGTTGATACAGATTTCAAATGGCATGAATAGATATTATTTATGGTCTGACTCATGTGTTAGAAAGTTCCTTCAATTCAATAGGACCATACCAGAAATGTTGGTTTACTAGCTAAAGGGTGGGAAAAGCAAGGATGAGAGATATACTCTACTCTAAACAGGATACTGGACTAGAATTATCACTGCCACCAGGATATGAGTCTGGGTTCAAATAATGACTGACTTGATTACTCTTTTTTTTTTTAAATTTTAAACCCTTAACTTCTGTGTATTGACTTATAGGTGGAAGATTGGTAAGGGTAGGCAATGGGGGTCAAGTGACTTGCCCAGGGTCACATAGCTGGGAAGTGTCTGAGGCTGGATTTGAACCTAGGACCTCCTGTCTCTAGACATGGCTCTCAATCCACTGAGCTACCCAGCTGCCCCCCTGATTACTCTTAAAGATTAGGGTAGCCTTTAATTTATGCTCACCGGCATAGCTTCTCCCTCCCAAACATTAGTTACCCCAAAGACCATAACAAATAGCAAATAGTGATTAAACATATTCATCCAAGCAAAGTAGCAAACAGAAACTGAAACACTTATATAGTTTAGATTATATCAGAAACTCTAAGCAAAAGTAAATAAAATGACAAAGAGTGAAATGATCAGAATAAGGAGAACATAGAAATGTTTGAAGCATGACGTGTTTGTATACTTCCAGAAAAAGGACTAATAAATAGAAATAATTAATACATAGTTTTATACTTACATTGTTTTGTCAAATGATGCCTTTTCTAATTGAGGGAGGTAGTTAACTGGGTATTTTAATGTTAAAAAAATAAATATATATCTTTTTATAGAGTAAATGAGGCATTCATCTGAAAGAAAGATCTCATCTCAGCTCAAATGGGAAGAAGGATGGCAGGGGAGATAGGAAGAGATAGACATAAACAGAGAGAGATAAACAGATAGACATACAGAGACAGAGAGATAGAGATGGAGAAGAAGATAGAGACCTAAATTGATATAGGAAGATACAGAAAGAAAAGGATTTCACTTAGTGGAGATATTCTTGCAGCATTGCATAGAATTACAGGCCACAGAAGTAAAGAAACGTATATCTGATAGGTTCTTATTTATGTCCATGACTTGGGGGCTACAGGTTGTTATTCAATATCTTTTTGTCTCTATTGCCTACTTGAAAATTCTTTCTCCACATTTCTCTCCAAAAAATGTCTGGAACTCAAATAAGTCCTTGACAGCAACTACACAGTATTGTTCTCAAAATTTTCTCCATCACGTAGTAGTTTTGTCACCCTCTGTATATGCAATGTACAACAGAGAGCTGTTCATTTCAAAATCAGTCCAGACTTGGGCAGAAGCTGGTTTCATGCTGATAAAAACTTGTGTTTATTAAGAACATATTTAGAGTCTTCTTCAGGAACAAATTTGACTCTAAGTAAGGAAGACATGAACTTTAATCCTTCTTTACATGCTTTTTAACTTCATGGCCTTAGACAAGTCAGAAAATACCTCATACTTAGTTTTTTCATCTATAAAACATGGATGATAGTAATAACACATACCTCTCAGAGTTTTAATGCAGATCTAATGAGATTATATATGTTAACTGCTTTGCAAACCCTAACTATGTAAAATATTATTATCATGAAATTTCTGCATACCTTCAGTTATCACATATATTGTTTTCTACTCCACAACCTTTGTCTAAATGTTCTCCATTTCCCTTTTTTCCTATTTTTTCTTTTTCATTTGTACAATATGTTTTGGCCATTTTTAGCAATTCTTCTTCTGAGACTTTGACACATACTAGTCCACAGGAAAACATTCTGAAGGAGCATTGCTATCAGGGAAAGATCACAGATCATATCTCCCATGCAATTATGAGGAAGATCATTACCCTTAATTGTGACTCAGTTATCCAGTAGGGGCTATTAACCCTTTCCCCACTTAACTCAAAGGAATATTGTGAAGATTTAATAATGCTGCTTGGTTGTTGAGGGAAGACAGAACAAGAAAAGGCTATTTGCCTAAAGTTACTGTCAAGCTGGGATATTTCAGCTTTGTGTCATCCCCTATTCTGTATTTTGCTCCAGAATGATGAACAGGTATCTTTTCTATTCAGAGTCCTCCCAAATCTACTTATCTAGGTCTGCTACTTATGTCCTTATTCAGATCCCATCTTCTTCCTTTCTTCTTTAGTTTTCTGTATTTCCTTATATACGGCTCCCTTCTTTAGTACCTATAAACATGTTCTGGACTCATTCATACTTGACTATTCTCACTTCCATCTTCTCAAATTATTTCATATCTCATTGCTCTTTTATGGACAAATTTCTAGGAAAACATCTACTCTCACCATATTCCCCAATTGACAAATGGCCAAGGGATATGAATAGGCAGTTTTCAAATGAAGAAATCAAAACTATCAATAATCACATAAAATGTGTTCTAAATCCCTCCTGATTAGAGAAATGCAAGAAACAAAAACAAACAAACAAAAACAAACAAAAAACACCCACTGATATTCCATTTTACAATTGACAGATTTACCAATATGACAGCAAAGGAAAGTGATAAATGTTGGAGAGGATGTGGCAAAATTGGGACACTAATACACTACTGGTAGAGTTGTGATTATCCAACCATTCTGGAGGGCAATTTGGAACTATGCCCAAAGGACTTTAAAAGACCTGCTGCCTTTTAATTCAGTCATACCATTGCTGGGTTTGTACCCCCAAAGAGATAGTAGGGGAAATATGTGTACAAAAATATTTATAGCCACACTCTTTGTGGTGGCAAAAAACCCCTCGAAAATGAAGGGGTGTCCATCAATTGGGGAATGGTTGAACAAATTGTGGCATCTGTTGGTGATGGAATACTTTTGTGGTGAAAGGAATAATGAACTGGAGAAATTCCATGTGAACTGGAATGACTTCCAGGAATTTATGCAAAGTGAAAGGAGAAGAACCAGGAGAACATAATACACAGAGAATGATACATTATGGCACAATTGAAAGAAATGGACTTCTAAAAGAGAGGGAAGGTTTCTGGGAAAATGTCAGCTTAGACGGAGCGAATCTTAAAACCTCCGCACCCTTACACACCAAGATAGAAAACAATGAGCTTCGAGAAGAAAAAGAAACAAATTTAATAAGGAGACAGAGCAGGGGGAACCCTACTGAAGCATAACAAAAGAGGGCAGCTTCAATTCTTGAACTGTTGGGTTTGAGGGCATAGAAGGGGAATTCCAGGATCCTAGGATGCCTCCCCCACTTGCTGTGCAGAGTCTACAGCGGCGGATTTGGGAAGTTAAACACAGGCACTGGAGAGGTGACTGGAGAAGAAAACCAGAAGAACAGAGCAAAAACACCCAGAAGATGGTGGCTTACAGAGAGCCAAACCCCAGACCTTAGACAGCTTGGCTTCCTCATACAGAGAAAGAGAACACAGGGCTTCAAGAGGAAAGAAAACCAGATCAAACACAGTGGACAGTGCAGGAGGAACACTCTGCTGCAGAGCTCAGTTCAGCAAAAAAAATGCTCTTTCATGTCCCCCCATGTTTTTTGGGGGGGTTGATTGTTTGTTTTTCCCTCCCCTCCAGATTTTAGCCTCAGGGCAGATTAAGCAGTAAGATTAATCCAATCAATACAGGATTAATCCCAACAATTGGAAAGACAAGAAGTCTTCAGAGGGCAAAGAAAGTAACTACAAACTTCCATTGCCAGCTGAGGGAAGATCTTTTATTAAAGATTATTAAATACATTTGCTCAAACTAGCAGAAAAATGAAGGAAAAAAATATGAGTAAGCAACAGAAAAAGAGAAAAGAAATGACAGTTGACAGCTTCTTTCAAGGAAATGAAAAGAGAGCAAATGAAATAGAAATAGAAGAAGAGGAAGTAGTTCTAGCGAACTGGACAGGCTTTGGAAGATCTCAAAATTAAATTATCTCAAGAATTTAAAATCCAATTAACTCAAGAACTTCAGGAATTCAAAAATCAACCAAGAGAGGCTGAAGACAATTTGAAAAAAGGAAATATGTGAACTAAAACAAGAAAATGAAGTCTTAAAAGCCAGAATTGGTCAGCTTGAAAATGAAACAAAGAAGGCATTTTCACTCTATGTATGTCTGTCTGTATCATGTGTGTTTCTTGTAGACAACATATGGTAGGATTTTGGTTTCTAATCCAGTCCACTATTTGCTTCTGTTTTATGGGCAAGTTCATCTCATTCTTATTCAGAGTTATAATTATCAACTGTGCATTCCCAGACATTCTGATTCTCTCTCCTAGTTCTATCCTTTCTTCTTTCACTGTTTCCTTCTATACCGGTGTTATGTTTTTAATCAGTTCCTATAATTCCCTCCCTTGTTGTACTTCCCTTTCTCCCCCCTCCCTTCTTATTCCCCTCTCATTGTTCTTTAAAGCTATGCTGTGATCCCCCCTCAAGCCCTCTCCCTCCTTACTATTGCTTCCCTCCCCACTAGTCCATTTGTTACCCTTCTACTTCTCTATAGGTAATGAATCACTATTCTGCCACAATGGATCTGATTGTTCTTCTCTCTTTAAGTTGATTTCAATGCACTTAAGTATTGGACATTTCCTCTCTCTAACCTCTTTGCCCTTACAGTGTATTGTTATTTTTCCCTGTTGGTCTGATGTGCTTCTTTATGGAATATAAATTTATTCCTTTTTGTTTGTTTTCCTATTTTTCTTATTATCTTCTTCCCCCCCAGTTTTGTATATATTTATACATACATACATATATGCATACATATATATATATATATCACTTGACATTTCATCCTATACAGTTTGTCCCTGTTCCCTCTATGTAAACTTCTTCTAGTTACCCTGTTGGTAATAACAATTTTTAATATTTGCCAATATCTTCTTTTCTTCTTGGGATACAAATTGATTGGACTTGTAGGGTCCCTTAAAAAAAAGAATTTTTTCTCCCCCCCCCCAC
>NC_058131.1:328151210-328161739 GCF_016433145.1 Gracilinanus agilis | reverse complement strand
CAGGAGTTTAACACTGAAGGAATAAGATCTTCAGGGAGAGGGAGAATTAATCTAATAGGCAAATACAGCAGGGCTTATAGACCAGGACTCAGACTTAAACACAGGCTGAGGGAAATAGACTAAACTGAAATTAACAACAGGCTTAGTTAATTTCACAGGAAGGGACTTGTTTTAAAGTTACACCTTCCTCCAAGATGGATACCCCGGCTTCCCTTCAAGCCCATAGTATGTTAGTTCTTTCCCTCTTCTTCCTTCTCTTAATAACTAACTGACCAATTATACTAATAATTCTGTTGAAACACAAAAGGGCTTATTATTTTTAAAGGTTGATGTGTCAGGAAAGTGGATCAGAGGAAGCCCTAACAGTTATCTCAGGAACCTCAGGTGGGGAAGGGAGGCAGAGATGGAGTCTAAGTAAGGACGTGCCTTTAACTCAAACTTACAAAGTGCTCTTGATATCTAAAGGGAATAAATGATGACTGACTAGTTTCTTTATATCTAATATTGTCAATTATAATTAACCCTTCACAGATTTGAACTCCTCTCTAATTTTTCTCCTTATTAACTCCACAGACATATAAGGTAAGGGAGGGAAGGTAGGAAATAATATTGGGAAGGAAGATATAAAGGGTTGATCCAGAATAACAGTTTCTTAAATAAATATTTCAAAGCTAGGCTAAATTTCAATTCTACAGATAGGTAAGGAGGCAGCTTGGCTGGTCAGACAACCTCCCTCCACGGGAGCCCCAAACTAACTGTCTCTTCCTCAAGATTCCAAACCCCTAACTGCTTTAAAACTCAGCCAAAGCTTGAAAAACCTATACGACCCCTCTCTCTATACTACATATTTTGAAAAAACAGATGAAATAGACAAAGTACTGGTAAATCTAACAAAAAAGGAAAGAAAAAAACAATTTAATAGTATCAAAGATGAAAAGGGACACCTCACCTCTAATGAAGAGGAAATTAAGGCAATCATTAAAAACTATTTTGCCCAATTATAAAGCAATAAATATAGCAATCTAGGTGACATGGATGAATATTTACAAAAATATAAATTGCCTTTATTAACAGCAGAAGAAATAGAATACTTAAATAATCCAATATCAGAAAAAAGAAATTGAAAAAGCCATCAAAGAACTCCCTAAAAAAATCCCCAGTGCCTGATGGATTCACAAGTCTATCAAACATTCAAAGAAAAATTAATCTCAATACTATACAAATTATTTGATAAAATGAGCAAAGAAGGAGTCTTACCAAATTCCTTTTATGACACAAATATGGTAGTGATTCCAAAGCCAGGTAGATGAAAAACAGAGAAAGAAAATTACAGACCAATTTCCTTAATGAACATAGATGCAAAAATCTTAAATCGATTACTAGCAAAAAGACTCCAGCAAGTATCAAGAGGGTTATCCATCATGATACAGTGGGATTTATATGAGGAATGGTTCAACATTAGGAAAACCATCCACATAATTGACCATATCAAAAAGCAAATCAACAAAAATAACATGATTATCTCAAAAGATGCTGAAAAAGCCTTTGACAAAATACAACACCCATTCCTACTGAAAACACTAGAAAGTATAGGAATAGAAGGTCCTTTCCTAAAAGTAATAAACAGTCTATATCTTAAACCATCAACAAGCATCATATGCAATGGGGATAAATTTGAGGCATTTTCAATAAGATCAGGTATGAAACAAGGATGCCCATTTTCACCTCTATTATTTAACATCGTAACAGTAGCAGTAGCAATTAGAGAAGAAAAAGAAATTCAAGGTATTAAAATAAGCAATGAGGAGACTAAGCTATCACTCTTTGCAGATGATATGATGGTCTGCCTAAAAAATCCTAGAGAATCAACTAAAAGGCTAATAGAAATAATCAACAACTTTAGCAAAGTTGCAGGATACAAAATAAATGCACATAAATCATCAGCATTTCTATATATTTCCAACACTTCACAGTAGCAAGAGGTAGAAAGAGAAACACCATTTAAAATCACCCTAGACAATATAAAATACTTAGGAATCTATCTACCAAAACAAATATAGGAATTATATGAAAACAACTACAAAACACTTTCCAAACAATTAAAACTAGTTCTAAACAATTGGAAAAGCATTGAGTGCTCATGGATAGGACCAGCTAGCATAATAAAAATGGCCATTCTGTCCAAATTAATTTACTTATTTAGTGCCATACCTATAAAACTACCAAAAACTTTTATACAGAATTAGAAAAAAAAATATAACAAAGTTCATTTGGAAGAATTGAAGATCAAGAATATCAAAGGAAATAATGAAAAAAAAATATGAAGAAAGGTGATATAGCAGTACCAGATATCAAGCTATACTATAAAGAGGCAGTCATCAAAACAATATGGTACTGGCAAAGAGACAGAAGGGAGGATCAGTGGAATAGACTTGGGGTAAGTGACCTCAGCAAGACAGTGTATGATAAACCTAAAGAGCCCAACTTTTGGTACAAAAATCCACTATTTGACAAAAACTGCTGGGAAAATTGGAAAACAATATGGGAGAGATTAGGTTTAGAACAACATCTCACACCCTACACCAAGATAAATTTAGAATGGGTGAAAGACTTGAATATAAAGAAGGAAACTGTAAGTAAATTTAGTGAACACAGAATAATATATCTGTCAGATCTCTGGGAAAGGAAAGACTTTAAAACCAAGCAAGAGTTAGAAAAAATTACAAAATGTAAAATAAAATAATTTTAATTATATTAATAAAAAAAGTTTGGTACAAACAAAAACAATGCAACCAAACTCAGAAGGGAAACAACAAATTGGGAAAAAATCTTTGTAACAAAAAATTCTGATGGAGGTCTAATTACTCCAATATACAAGGAGGTAAATTAATTGTATAAAAAATCAAGCCATTCCCCAATTGATAAATGGGCAAGGGACTGAGAATAGGCAATTTTCAGATAAGGAAATGAAAAGTATCAATAAGCACATGAGAAAGTGTTCTAAATCTCTAATAATTAGAGAAATGCAAATCAAAACAACTCTGAGGTACCACCTCACACCTAACAGACTGGCTAAAATGATAGCAGGGGAGAGTAATGCTGGTGGAGTTGTGAATTGATCCAACCATTCTGGATGGCAATTTGAAATTATGCCCAAAAAGCGATAAAAGAATGCCTGGTCTTTGATCCAGTCATACCATTTCTGGGTTTGTACCTCAAAGAGATCATAGATAAACAGACTTGTACAAAATTATTTATAGCTAAGCTCTTTGTGATGGCAAAATAATGGAAAGAGAGGGTATGCCCTTCAATTGGGGAATGGCTGAAAAAAATTGTGGTACATGATGGTGATGGAATACTATTGTCTTCAAAGCAATAATAAACTGGAGGAATTCCATGTGAACTGGAAAGACCTCCAGGAATTGATGTAGAGTGAAAGGATCAGAGCCAGAAGAACATTGTACAAAGAGACTGATACACTGTGGTAAAATAAAATGTAATGGACTTCTGAACTAGCAGCAATGCAGCGACCCAGGACAATTCTGAGGACTTATGGAAAAGAACGCTACCCCCATTCAGAGGAAGAACTACAGGAGAGGAAACACAGAAGAAAAACATTTTGAACATTTGGATTGATGAGCACATGATTGGGGATGTAGACCTGAAAGGACCACATCAATTTAACTATCAATAATATGTAAATAAGTCTAGACTCACCACACATGTTAAAAATCAGTGGAAATGCGAGTTAGCTATGGAGGGGGGGAAGTTTGAGTGGTGAATGGTAAAGTAAAAACATGAATTATGTAACTATGGAAAATTTTTCTAAAAATAAAAAAAAATTAATCAAAAACAAAAAAGATAAAAGTGAGGGAAAAAAAGAAAGTAATGGACTTCTCTACTAGCAGCAATGTAATCTTCCAGGACAAAACCAAGGAACTCATGAGAAAGAATGCTATTCACATTGAGAGAAATAAATGTGGGAGTAGAAAAGCAGAAGAAAAACATCCTCGATGAAGTGGTTCAATGGGGATATGATTGGGGTTTTGGTGTTAAAAGGTCATTCTATTGCAAATATGAATATTATGGAAATAGGTTTTGAACAGTGTTACATGTATTATGCAATGGAAATGCTTGTCAGCTTCAGGAGCAGGGAGGGAAAAATGGTGGGAAAATCATGAATCATGGAATCATGGAAAATATTCTAAATAAATAAATACAATTTAAAAAACCACTCTCAGTGATTCTATTTCATCACCTCAAAATCATATTTAAACCTTTTGTAATCAAGTTTCCTACCCCACTCCTCAACAGAAAATTTTCTTTCTAAGGTTACAAAGTATCTCAATTGCTTAATATAATGGTTCTTCATTCTTGTTGACCTTTCTAAATCATTGCACTTTTGAGTACCCTCCCCTGTTCTGGGTGCAGGCATACCTCCCATATCTCAGCTTTCTCCATTGTGGTTTCAATGTGTCAGGTTAGCATAAGAAATTAAATAGGAATTTAAAGGAGTTTTGCAGAAACTGCAGATGACATGCAAAGGCCAGCAGATGTCACATAAAAAGTTTAGAGACTCAGAAGTGATAAAATATATGTAGAATATTATATAATATCAACATAAATTATCTCTCCATATCATAAATATACACAATTTGTCTTTTAAAGTTGAAATAATTAAAAAGTTAATTTTCTTTTTTTCACCTTTTTTCTTTTTCATACAGTATTTTTATTTAACATTGACCTTCATATAGCCTATGACCAAATAATTAAACTAAATTTTACAGTAAGATGCTTTAAATAACCCATAAAATAAAAAGGAAGAACTTCAGACTTCTTCTCTGGTACAAAAGAAGAGCCGAAAAATTTTATGCAGATTTTTTCAGATCCATGGGGCATTATGATATGGAAGGGATACTAATACAATTTTTTCTCCTTTGGGGTTCTATACCTGGTTCTACTCCTACTGATCAGACCATTTCTTCTCTGTCTCCTTTGCTGGATAATTAATCCTTAATTATTTTTTTTGGTTTTCTCCCATCTCCTTCTTTTCATTTCCCTCCTCTTTTTTACCTCCCTTTCCCAGAGCAGATGGCTAATCAACACAAGTTGGATGAACTGAATTACTATCCAAGTAGTACTTGCCAACATTTTAGGGTATCCTAGAATAGGAATAGAGAGTTACTGGTTTTGAGGTGGCTGATAACAGGGAAATAACACAGATGTATAAGAATAAGAGACATCCCTTAATGGATAAGTTGTCAAAGGACAGGAACAAAAAGTTTTCAAAAAAGAAATATAAACTATTAACAAACATATTGTTCCAAATCACTGATAATACAAGAAATACTAGTCAAAATGTCTCTCATATTTTACTTCATATTGAGCAAATTGTCAAAAATGATGAAACCTAGAAATAATGCTCTAAGGATTGCAGAAAGATAGGTGCATTAATACTCTGCTGGTATACCTGCTAATTGTTACAACCATTCTGAAAAGCAATTTGCTATTTATACTTAAAAGTGTAACTCAGATATCCTACTGTCAGGAATATACCTGAGATGAAGTTAAAGCCAAAAAAGAAAGTTTTACATGTACTAAGCTATTTTCCGTTTGACTCTGTGTGTACGAGAACTGGAAATGAAATAGACACTAACCAGTTGGGGAATAACTACACAAATTGTATTAAATGAATTAATAGAGTGTGTCTGTACTGTAAGAACTGAAGAATGTGAACAATTTGCGGAACCTTGGGATGGGTTTTAGGATCTGATATGAGCAAAACTAGTAGAACTATATCTCCAAATACTGCAACCATATAAATGGGGGAAAAAAAAACAAACAAAAAACAAAAATGACAAAAAAAACTGAATGCTATGTAATTATAATTGTCATAGCTTAGCATAAGAAAAGAGATGAGAAAATGTGTCTCTCCCTTCTTTGGAGAATTAGGGGCTCTGGGTATATGAAATATGACGTATGCTATCAGATTTAGCTGATGTGTACTTAGTTCAATTAACTGCTTTTTTAAATCTCTTTTTTATTTTTTGTCTAAAGTTATGATTCACTATAGATAGAGACAATGAGGTGGTTCAATGGCTAGAGCACTGGACCTTGAGTCAGGAAGACCTGAATTCAAATCCTGCCTCAGAAAATTAACTTCCAAGTTATGTGACATTGGGTAAGTCACTTAACCCTGTTTGCCTCAATTTTCTCATTTGTAAAATGAGCTATAGAAGGAAATGGCAAATGACCCAAGGATTTCTACAAAAACAAAAATAAAACCCAAATGGGATCGTGAAGAGTTGTACATGATTAAATGCATGAACAACAATATGATTCATTGGGAAAGTATAATGGGAAAAAAGTAATCTAGAATCAAAATGTTAACAACATAGTTTTAAGAGACTATGCTTACTATTTTTCAAACAACTTTAAATCTGAATTACAATTGTCTTACCCATTAGGGAAAGTAAAAAAAAAAAAAAAAAGTAGGGGTAGCAATGGCAAAGAAGCAGTTGGTTCAACTAGAATTAAGGACACAATGAGGTATTTTACAAGAATGAGATTGGAGAGGCATGTGTAGAATGCAGTTTGGAAAATATCTGCAGGGTTTAGTGTCTTGCAAGCCAATATGTCAGCAGGGTTATATAGCAGCTGACAAAGATAGTGCAATCTAAGTCTGTACTAAGAAAATCACATAATCCAGAACTAAGAAGTTGGTACCTTCAGTCAATTGCTTTCTTATATTTAGTTTGGAGCACTAAATATTAGGAAGAATATATGAAATATATTAGTTGCCATCAGAGGGCAACAAGATGGTGAAGGGCCTTGAGATCATACCATATAAAAAATCAGTGGAAAGAAATGGGAATGTTTAATCTGGAAAAGAAAACAGTTGGGGAGGGGGCAAAAGGGAATCATGAAACCTATCTTGAAATATTTTAAGGCCCCTCACAGACATGGTTTGCTTGACCCCAGAGGGGACAACTAGGAGTAAAGGGAAGAAATTAGAAAGAGTCATATTTCTGCTATAGAGGAAAGGAAATATTTCTTAATAATTACATTTCTCCAAAGGAAATTGACTGTTTTAGGAAGCGAGAAGTTCTCCCTCATTATAGATCCAAGCTAAGGTTTTATGGTTACTTGTTAATTATGTTGTAGAAGGGATTCTTGGACAGGGATGGGTTAAACTAGATAACCTCAGCCCTGCTTCCAAATGAGATTCTTACCTTAGGTGAAGGAATTGAAAGTTCTAGAAAGCAGAGAGGACCTGAGCACTAAGCAGTCCCAGGAGCCCTGGGTATGGGGTCAGAGGGGCTTAGTCTTCATATCTGCTAACTGGATAAACATAGGCAAAGTGTTACCTATCCTTCTCTGGGACTCAGTTTCCTGATCTGTAAAATGAGGGTTGGACTAAATGATCTCTTACGTTCTCTTCCACATTTAAGATCTGTATAGTTCAGAGTGAAAAGACATACTCAAGTTCCAATTCTGCCACTCATTACTAAGTTGACCTTAGGCGAATCATTTACTTTGTCAAGTTGCATGGTCTTCATCTCTAAAATGAGGAGGGAAACCTTATGACCTAGAATATTCTTTCCCCCTTTGACTCCTAGAATCCAACCTCTGCCCTCCATCCAACTTTCCTTTCCTTCCCCAAGCAATCCCCTTCACTGGCAAAGTAGAACACTTTGTTTTTTTGTCTGAGATCTTTCCAATAGAAACCTGAGTTTGACTGAAGCAAAGAAACAGTGGAGAGGAAGTCTGGATGGGTTTCTGCAGAGCCAATTTTTTCCATTCCTATTCAGGGCTCTCTGCCCATGAAAATACAGCAATCAAAACAGACTCAAAAAAGCCAGACCTAGGAGACCCTCTGTGAAGAAAGAGTACACAAGAGAACAGAGGATCCCCTTGGCTCCTCTGGTTGGAAATTATTTACCACTGAAGAGACTGAATAGAAGAAGCAAACGACGGCTGCTATTATTTCCCTCTCCCCAAAGTGAGGTGAGATGAGATGGCGAAGGAGCTTTTGCAACCTGGATGGGCCACGTGGAGACCGTGGGAAGCCTGGGACTTGCAAGCGAGACAACTCTCGCTGACCCAGTTTAAGTACAGCATAGACTGACACAGTGCCACAATCCACAACTTTAATAACTCTGTGACACATAAAAAGGTTTTGATGCAAAGTAGAGCTGACAGGGCAGCAAAGGGAAGTGTCTGCCGCCCTCTGAGCTGCACCAGTATTCTGGCTCAAGGTGACTTCAACCTTCCCAAAAGGGCTTCAACCAGTTTTGCTTTGCTACAAGAAGAATCTGGTTTTTTGAGGAGAACAACAGGGCGAGTCAGTGCCGGTGGCTGACAGACTGGGAGTTTCTGGGGGACACAATCTGGTTCTCCTTGTCTTTGTGGGAAAATTCTGGTTCATGTGCAGCCGATATCTGTCTGGTTGTTTCAGTTAATTAGAATGCCAGAGGGGTGAAGGTAGCTAGGTAGCAGAGGGAAGAAGGCTGGACTTGTAATCAAGAAGACTTGAGTTCAAATTCCTAAGACATTCACTAGCCGTATGACCTTGAGAAAGTCACTTAATCTCTATCAGACTCTGTAAAGATTATAATTGCATCTACCTCATAATATTGTGAAGATCAAAAAAGATAAGAGAAAATGCCTTGCAAACCTTAAGGTACTCTACAATTGCTAGCTATTATTAGTAAAAACCAGTGGTTTGAACTCTGTGTGGGTCAATTTGAAGGATCATGAATTATTAAAGCTGAAAAATACTTTAGATACAAATTCACTTTCTTAGAGCTGAAAGACACTTTATAGATGACTTAGGCTAACATCTCCTTTTTAGAAATGAGGAAACAGATACAGAATGGTCAGTGGACATATAAAGAACCATGGTATCAGGCATGGAAAGGTTCTTAGAGGTTAGAGTTATATATTCCAAATGCTTCAGGTTACAGATGTAGAAAATGGAGCTCAGAGAATGGAAGTGAGTTGCCCAAGGCCCCACATACAAGGATCAGGAGATCTCGGATTTGAATGGGAGGTCCTCTGACTCCAAATCCTTTAGACCAGCCTGTCCAAAGTCACTTGACTAGGAAGTGGTGGAACTGAAACTAGAATTCATCTTCTTGGTAAAATTTCATGATTAGTTTTAAGTCCAGCTTAAGTTAGCCTTAATACAAATAAATGCAAAACATTTGTGCAAGTAAGAGACAAGAATGATATCCAGGGGAAATCCATTCTTCCACCCCCATCCCCTTAAAAATAAATCAAGGTCTTACTGATCACAGATCAATACCATTATATCTTTATATTCCAGAAACTTTTTTGGACAGAGAGATCTGAGAAAGGGATGAGATGAGATGCCAAGGAAAGTTAGGGTGTATCTCTCTGGGGCACTCATATATTGGAAATTCTAAATAGAACATCCCTCAGTGAACTCTGACTAGAACTGATGTGAGGATAGAAATAACTAAATATGACTCAGGTAGACTTACTGTTTTATTATTTTTGTTGTTGCTCAGTCATTTCAGTCATCCCCAACTCTTTGTGAATCCATTTGGGGTTTTCTTGGCAAAGATACTGCGGTGGATTATAATTTCCTCCCCCAGTTTATTTTACAATTGAGGAAACTGAATCAAACAGTGTGAAGCAACTTACCCATGGTCACACAGCTAGCAAATGTCTGAAGCTGGATTTGAACCCATGGAGATGCGTTTTCCTGTCTTCACGCTTGGCATTTTGTCCACTGAACCGTTGTTTTTAATCATACAGGCTTATAATTAATTCCCCTCCCCAAAATATTCTGTGATCTAGTAAACAGTACATTTGGAATCAGGAGGCCTGAGTTCAAATACCAATTCTCATTCCTGCTTTACTGTTCTGGACAACTCACTTCATCTCTTGAACCTAATTTGCAAAACATGGAAAACAACAATGAGGCCAACAACTTCACAGAATTAGAAACCTTAAAGGATGGTGAAAAAAGAACTATTCAATTAGCATTATTATTATTTATGTGACCCTGCTGCCACTACCTTTACCACATGAGCTTGGAGACTCTTGAAGCAAGGAGAAGGGCTGGGTAGAGCGGGAATGAACATTATCATTGCCATCCACAAATATTGCCCATTATGAGCTTGGCACTTGCAAGAGAAACAAAGAAATATATAATACTCTCTGCTTATAGATTTGCTATGGACAACAGATATTTATAAAAATTACTCACAGTAAAAGCAGTGAACACAAAGGACCAAGTACACGGCATAGAAAGCTAGGGTTAGGGGAGCTCATTGTACAGAGGGATTACTCGGGGCTGGAGCAGTCTGGGAAGGTTGCATGGAGGGAGTGGAGTTGAAGACCAAGTAGGAAAGATCCAATATGGGATGATATATCAAGAAAGGCTCCACGAAGGAGGTGGGAACTGAGTTGTATTCAAGGATTGGAAGAGTATGGCTAGCAGGGATTTCAAGGGTGAATATACATATATATATATATATATATATATATATATATATATA
>NC_058131.1:328105764-328148257 GCF_016433145.1 Gracilinanus agilis | reverse complement strand
ATATATATATATATATATATATATATATATATAGTTACATATGTCTTTACACATAGATTGGTTTCAATATACACCTAAAACTTAAATTAACTTTCACTTTCCTTCCAGTATGGTTTCCATAGTAACAGTGGCCACTTATTTTTCTTTTAACCTCCTTTTTATTGTTTTAGGAGGAGGTGGGCTGCTTGAGGGTTAACTGGCCAAGGTAGTAATTTTAAAGTCATTATTTGAATTCTTTTTTTAAAAAATGCCAACTTTGCAATTTAATGGAAACTGTCTCTGGTCTATTTGCCCTGAAGGATGCTAAAGGGGAGATGAGAACTAGAATTTTTTTTGTTTCTTCCCCTCCTCCCTAGCTTCTATTATTATCATGTTCTTAATTCTAATATAGCATCTAAACTTGCAATCTCGGTAACTATGGCGATAAAATAGGTGAGATTTCCCTCCATTAAGACTTCTGTGATTGGAAGTTTGAGGTCACACAGGTGAAATAAACTCTCTGGAGAAAAAAAGGCAGATGGTTGGATGTAGGAGAAAAAGCCTTGCAATGGGATGGATGGGCCTATGTTCTAGTTCCTGCCCTGCCACTGAAAGTCAATAAGATCTCAAGTAAACCAGATACTTTGTTCAGACCTTTTTTCCCCATTTATGTAAAGTGAGGCATGATTGGAGCTCCTTTCTAAAGCTGTCACTTGGAATACAATTTTTTTCCTCTTTCACAATTACTTGTTTGCACAAACCAATTAGCCTTTTTTAAGGAAAAACTACCTGTACAGAAAACTACTATTAAATCCAAAGGGGCAAAATATTGCAGAGAAAAGAGCATTGGACTTAAGAATTAAGAGAAAACTAGGTTTTAATTCCTTCTGTGATCCACAGCTATGTGATCCTGGACAAGTCCTTTAACTTCTTTGGATCTCAATTCCTTCCTCTACAAAATGAGGATAATATTAGTCCTCTCTACTTTACAGATATATTTTCTGCTTTGTTGAAAAGGGAAAGTGTTTTGTTTACCTTAAAATATTATAGAAACTTGAACTATGACAACTAATCAGCATAATTTAATAGAAATACACAGATCTGACTGTGTCACTCTCCTGCTCTGAAATCTTAGTGGCATACCATTGCTTATAGGAGAAAACACACATATTCTCTCATTCCCACCCCAACCCCCTTTCTCTCTCCCCAGCATTGTAACTAAGGCCCTCCATAATCTGGCTCCAAGCTACTTCTCTGTCCTTATCCTATTATATGTCATGAACTTTAGGATCCAACCAAAATAGACCAATAACTGTTCCACAAACCTAATCCTTTATCTCTCAACTCTTTAAATATTTTTTAAAAAATCACCCTTACTTGTATTTCCCTCTTTCCTCCATCTCGATCACAGAGGCTTTTCCTCAAAAAAATCTCAACCCATTTATTACTTGCTCCCTAAAAGTTTTCTCTGATGTTCCCTCTTTTTAGGGTTTTATTCCTCCTCAGTTTTCCTGTGCTATGGACCACTGTGTACACATATCTTCATGTACTACTCCCCAAGAAAATGTGAGCTCCTTAAAAAATAAGGATTGCTTCTTTTTTCTTCCTCACGCTAGTACCTAGTTCAGTGTAACTGGTCAATACTTATTGAAATATAGAAGACAACTGAATTGGGGGGAGAAAGCAATGGATTCATTCAGGAGATCTGTATTCAAATTCCTTATGTAATACCAGCTGTATTGTGATTGGTTAAAAAAGTTGTGCTCTTTGAACCTCAGTTTCTCCAGTTACAAAATGTAGATGAACACTAACCGGATTTATTTAAGTCTCTGGTGAGAAAAGAATTTGGTGAACTTTAAAGGACTAAAGGAATGTGAGTAGATGGTGTAGAGAATAATAATATGTACTCAGAGGACCTGGGTTTGAATGCTGATGCTATTTTTTTTAATTGTTGTAGTTTAGTCTTTTTTCTTTCAGTTGTGTCCAATTCTTTGTGACCTCATTTGGGGTTTTCTTAGCAAAAATATTGCAGTAGTTTGCCATTTCCTTCTTCAGCTCATTTTAAAGACGAGGAAACTAAGGCAAACAGATAAGTGACTTGCTCAGGATCCATAACTAATAAGTGTCTCAGAGAAGCTTGATTTGAATGTGAGATTTCCAGGCACAGCACTCTATCTACTGTGCCACCTATTTGTACCTTCCTTTTATACTTCCTTTTATAGAGTTATAATTAGGAATATATTCACCCGGGGCAAAAAACAGTTAAGAAGAGACAGGGAAAAAAAGCAATGAGATGATTTCTGGTATAGAGGACAATCTGACCTTGATCATAGTCACTCCAGGAGCCAAGGATGGTAGTATTCCCTATTCTCACTCTGGAGGGGGTTAGTGTGGGAGAAAGACAAGCCCTGAGGAGAAGTAAGACTAGAAGGAAGACAAAAACCTAGAAGAGAGGGTTATGAAGATAATCGGGCACAGGCCCCTAGACCAAAAGTCTCTTCAGCTCAAGGGGTCCTTTCAGGGAGGAAGTATGAGAACCCCCAACTTGGAATGGTATTACTATGGAGTAAGCTTCACTCACTACCTGCTAAAGCTGTCTTACTTTCTACCTTTGTATGCCTTGGAAATATCACTTAACCTCCCTTGGCCTCTTTTTCCCTGTTTATAAAAAGAGGGTGTTGGACTATTTAAGTTTTAAAGCTTCTTCCAGTTCTAAATTCTCATCTTATAGTGGATTATGGTTATTATTTCTACCCTTGGCAGCAGGAAAGAATGCAAACCTCCCCATTTTGCTCTAGAGAAACAGACATCTGTTTGTGGGTTGGTTACTTCACTACCTTTGAAGGGTTTTTCAGAATTTTCTTTCCTTTTATTCCTGAGGAAATTGCTGTGGCTCATTCTTTAGAAAGAACATTACCCTGGCCCTGTGCTAAGCAGATGCAGCCGACTTCTCCCTATCTGATTTCTCTTTTTCTCCTTTGTCAGCAAAGGAGAAACCTCCCAGCTATTAATCAAACTCCTGGCTTGAAGTGGCTTTAATTGCAAAAAAAACCATTGCCGTACGAGGGACAGTCATTTTCCAAAGAAAACTGGCTGCCTGATACAGCAGAGAAACAATTAATAACCAACCGATCCTTTTCTCCTCTTCTCCTCTCTCCACCCTGATCCTCACCCCAACAAAGATTCAGATGAACTAACTATTTCATTGTTGGCACCACATTCTCTCCCCAAGGGGGAATGGGAGAAAGAAACCCACAAAAACATCTAGCAGCCATTTAGACTATGTCAATAGAAACTGAAGTCTCAAGAAAATACACAGTATCTACAATCCAAAACACCGGTTTTCAATTCATACTTTTTTTACTTTTTACCTTTATCCCAGGCACAGGTACTTATTGCCTAGGATCAATCACAATGTTCTTAAGGACTCAGTTGTTGTACTTGTATTGTCTTAGGCTTGAGGCTTTAACCTCATTTCCCTTCTTCATCTCTTGGTTTCCTTACTTGTAAAATGAAAGAATTAGATTAGATTATTTATTTAATACCTTGAGTGATGCCCTTCATTCATGTGAGGCCCCCAGAATTCCTACACCAAATTGAAGGATATGGAGAGCTCATATTGTTTAAAATTCATAACTATGAGACCCCATCAACATGCTTGTTTTTTCCTAATTAGCAAGAAGATCCAGTTAATCCAAATCAAATAAATTAAGTTAAATAGCATAATAAAAAGTAGCTATAAAACATTTCCCCCCAAAACCAATGGTACACTATCTATACTTCTTTGTATCTCTGACACTTAAATCAGTTCCTAGAAAACAGGCATGTTTATTAACTGACCGACTCATGGGAGCTATTGGACATAGTGGTTTTCATTGGGTTTTCTTCTGTTGGTAGCAAATAATGTTCCACTATGCTCAACTCTAGCTTGTAGCTAGTAGCTACCCATCTCAGTTCAGTTTGGAGTATAAGAACTAAAATATCATCCTTCCAGTAAGGTGAGAGTGAGAGCTTCTTAGTTGTAGCTACCATACACAACTGATAAAATTCAGGTAGAATGAGCTAAGCCAAGGTTAACCCATTTTCTAGCCCCTAACTTGGATGTAGACTATTATAGATAATTACATAGTATAAGTTTAGATATTCCCACAATCCCCTTTGGTTTAGCATGGGAGTAGATTTTCGACAAAGCAAAGAGTGAGCTACCTACTTAGCCAACACTCTTGTGTTTATTTAGCATTTTTTGAGCTACAAAGACTCTTTCCTTTGTGGCTTGATTTTGGGCAGAGAAAAGTCTAGCTTTGTTATTCTACAAAAAGAAAATCCTTTTTAGCTCTAAACTCAGTGATCTTCTTCAACACCTTTTTGCAATTTGTTTTGCAACTTTATAATGTATTTATCATGTAGTATTATAATAGTTTATTTCAGTTGTTTTTAGTAGTTGTGTTTTAGTCTCTTCTAGTACTATAAATTCATTAAACATAAGGACCATGCCTTATCCAAATTCCATACCTACCTGAGTTTCAAGCAAAGTGGTCTATATATGGCAAGAACTTGTGTTTATTGAATGAATGAATGATGAATAGATGAATAATTCAACCAAAAGTCCAAAGTTCAAATCAAGGACTATCACTTCCTGGTCTATTCAGCCCTAGTCCCATCCCATCTGATGTTCAGGTATGAAAGCCTTGTTTTCAGAAGCACATCACAATTGAGGACTGGTTAAAGAAATGTAAAATACTTAGGTTTGAGAAGAGAAGATTTGAAAACAAGGGAAGGGTTACAAGTCAAGATTCCTGCCTTTTCATCTTTGAAAAGTTGTCACATGGAAAAATGATGAAACTTGTCTTCCTTGGCTCTAAATGGCACAATCAGTTTCAAAGGATTAGAAGTTCAAAGAGGAAGATTTCATTTTTATGTCAGGAAGAAATTCCTAATAATTTGAACTCTCCACTAGGGGATATAACAGCCTCAGCTGTTCTAGTTGTTCTAGGAATATTCCTCTTCCACCCCAAAAAAAAATCAATACTTCGGCTACTGAAAGTCTTCTTATAAGGGCTATCTGACCATCTGTCCAAAGGATACAGAAAAAGTGATTTCCAAGCATGATAAGGCCTTTCAACTCATCTCTTAGCACTATACCAGGAACACAGTAAGCCCTCGAGGCATTCAAATTGACAGACTTTTAGGATTCTTTTATTGTTTCAGGTGGACAAAGTCTGAGGAGGTGCAGCAGATATAGCATTAGAAAAAATTGATTTCAAATTTGACCTCAGATATTTAGTAGCTGTGTGATCCTGGTCAACTCACATACACCCTGTCTGCTTCAATTTCCTCATCTGAAAATGTGGAAAATAATAAAATCTATTTCCCTGGGTTGTTGTGAAGATAAAAGGAGATAATATTTGTACAGTGCTTTGCAAACCTCAAAAATTCTATTATTATGGTCAGAAGGGACTTGTAATGTGTGAACAACAAGTGAGGAGACCAGTCTGGTGCACAGTTTCCTTGTTGGAGATAAGTAAGAGCTAATATTGGAAATCTACTTTTTTCTTCCAGTAAACATTCTTTTCTTTTATTTCATTTTCCCTGTTACTTGCAAGGAGATATGAACTTGTACCACGCTTGTTTCTCTTTTAATCAGGAGAATAACAGAGTACTCTTTCCCTCCCAGCAAACATAGAGACAAAGATGATCCATCATAGGGATATGTCTGAGATTTTGTTCTACTGGCTCAGGGTAAGGGATCTAGGTAGCTGTAGACTCTGATTGAAAGGAATGTAATAAATTCTTTCATAAGTAGACCACTGCCCCTAATTTGACCCCTGAACAAAATGACAACAAAATAGGTTCTACTTTCCATGGCATTAATCCTACCTATAAACTTCCCCTTCATACTTTGACCTACAATGATCATATGTGTATATGTTTATATATGCATATATGTCTGTACATATATGCATATACACATACATGTATATATATACTCTTATATGTCATTTATTTCTTTCAATATTTCTAAAGTACATGAAACAATTTTTTATTATTCATTAAAAATGAAATTACAAATTATCTTCCAATCTTTGAGAGAACAAGCAATATGATATAATTATACCTCATTTACCTCAGTTGTCAAATGAAGGGGTTGCACTTGATGCACTCAATATTGTTTCCAACTCTAAGTCCATGATTTTCTTGAAAAGAGAACTGGGTAATATAATAGATAAAGCCTTAGGTTTGGAATCAAAAAGATCTAAGCTCAGATCCAGCCTTATGAACAGGTCCCTTAACCTTTATCTGCCTCAGCTTTCTTATCGGTAAAATAAGAATATCTGTAGTGCCTTATTCCTAGGGCTTCTGGGAGGTTCAAATGATGTTTTAATTATAAAAAAGTTTAGTATAATATCTGGTATTTATTTAGCATATAGTAGGGGCTTAACAAATTCTTCTCTTCCCTTTCCCTCATCCCATGGTCTTGTAGACAGTTTTTCATTTTTGCAAGGCTGCCCAGGGAATGAGAGTGAAGGAGAAACAACGAGAACTGCTGATGATTCTCCATGCCTGCCAAAGGCAAAATGGGAGAGTCAGCAACAACTAGTCTTTGTGTTCTTTTTGATAATGTGAAAACATGTAAGTTATTTAGATTTTCTGAGCCTTAGTGTTTTCATTTGTTTAAACAAAAGGTGAAAGGCTTGGTAATTAATCTTTTTAGTATCCATTGTACTTCTTGGGCAAAAAAAGTACTTCATGAGATTTAAGCCTGCATGTAAATATGAGTGAAAATGAAGAGAGTTTTAGAATCTAGAGACCAAGGTTTGAGACTTGCTAGGATGTGGATGCCCCGGGATAACTCTTTGACCCTCAACTCTACCATGTGTCACATGGAGATCATAACCTTATGTGAATCTATGGTTTGTCCTTAGGGCCCCACTCATGCCCTTGAAGTCTGGATTCCTTAGTTTTTCTCAACTGTTCTGCTGACCCCTGGCTCCTTACATGCTCACCTCCTCTCATAGATTTCACTGACTATTACATCTCAAACATTATAACCCAAAAAGTCTGCCCTTTTTTTTAAACCAATTACTTTCCATATTGGAATCAATGCTGTGTATTGGTTCCAAGGCTGAAGAGTGATAAGGGCTAGACAATGGGGGTGGGTGAGTGGGTTAAGTGACTTTCCCAGAGTCATACAGGTAGGAGTGTGTCTGAGGCCTGGCTCTCAATCTATTGAGCCACCTAGCTGCCTGCAAGGCACTTCTTAATTGTCACTCAAGCCTCCCTTCCCCTCTGCCTCCAACATATACTATGTGATGCACAGATCGATGTTAGTTTAGTGATCATTTCTTAAGGAATTGATACCTTTGGGTTATAGCTCAAAAGTCCTGAAATAAGCTTTTCTGCAATCTATGGAACTAAGCATGAGTTGAGAGAGGTAACTTAGTCTGTAATGAAAAGAATATGACTGGGAAGTAGCAGACTTGGATTCTTTTCCCTGCTGTCAACTCAAATAGCATAATAGCCTCTCAGAGTTGGAAGGAACCTTGTCAAATCCCACCCATACTAGAGCTAGAATTCTTTTTATAATATCCCTGAAAAATAGTCATCCAATTGGTTTCAGAAATTAAAATAAAAACAGAAGCCCAGCAATAGAAATTCACATTCAAACACCTTTTTCAAACCATTTGAAGATTAGATGAACTGATGCAAAGTGAAGTGAACAGAACCAGAAGAATGTTGTACACAGTATCAGTAATATTGTAAGATTGATTAATTGTGAGTTAGCTACTCTGATCAAGACAATGATCCAAGGGAATTACAAAGGACTCATGATGAAATACTATCAGCTTCTAATAAACAAACTAATGAATTCTGAGTGCAGAGTAAAGTCTACTTTTATTCATTATATTGTTCTTGTTTTTACCCCAATATAATATGGAAATAGGTTTTGCTTGACTTCACATGTATAACTGATATCATACTTCTTTCCTCTTCAACTGGGGGCAAGGGAAGTAGGACAGGCAAGAAGGATAGAATTTGGAACTTAACATTTTTTAAAATGAGTTATAAAATTTAAAAAATACACAAAAATGGTCACTTAGTATCCTTTTGAAGTTATCTAATGATAGCAAAATAATTCCCCAAATAGGCGCACTCCACTTAAAAACAACATTAATTATTAATAAGTATTTGCTAATAATTGAGCTAAAACATACCTTTCTAGAACTTTCACTCTTGATTCCTAGACAACTCTTCTGAGGTCAAACAAAACAAATATAAATCCTCCTCTACCAAGTTTTCAAATTTCAAATTCTAGGAATCATATTGCCTTCTCTTCTTTAAAGTAAACTAAACATAGGATCATAGATATAGAACTTAGGAGATGTTCAACCCCTTCATTTTTGCAGATGAATGAATTTTAAAAAGCATTTTCAGGACTTATAATAGGTAAAGTACTTTATTAAGCACTGTTTCTCAAGTGAAGAAATTAAGACCTAAAGAGGTTAAGTGATTACCCTAGGTCAAGCAAGTAATAAAAGACACAGTTGAGGTCCCCAGTTCCTTCAACCAACTTCCTATGCCATGGTTTCAAGTCGCCTTATAATAGAAATTAGTTTCATCTGGGCACGTTCCACATTATTACTATGTGCCTAGAGGCAAGTTTCCTTCTTTTTTTTTGAGCCTCCATTTCCTCATCTATAAAATGGGGATGATACCATTTCTACTATCTACTTCCTAGGGCTGTTGTAAAGCTGGAAATGAACTTGTTTTGTAACTTGTAAAGTGCTATATTAAGGATTATTATTAATTCTTCTGGCCCAGAAGTATTTCTATTGTTCATTAGCTTTATGAGGGGACACTCTTCATTGCTTCCTCCTCGATAGCTCATGCTGTGTCATGAAAAAAAAAAGACAATTCTAAGTGTCATCAGCCTTCTTTTTTCAAGTGCTTGAAGCATTTTACTTAAAGGGAAAAAAAAACAAAAATGAAATCCTTCATCTTACACATCCAGCAGATTTGCTCAATAGCTTCAAACATGAATCTTTGAAGCGAATGAACTTAAAAAAGAACTGAGAGCTCAGTTCAGCATCTCAGTCCCTTGGGTTCTTCTCCCTAGCTTCAAAAGTCATTTTTAGGTATAATCATGATAGCCTATGATCATTGTAGCCATCCCAATAGATAATATTAACTGTATTTCTTGGAGATTTTTAGCAAATATGTTATATACCCTCCAAACAAGAACTGATGGACAACTCATCCCCAAAGCCTACATTAAGCTACTTTGGATCCTCACCCTCAAATTCCCTCAAAGTCCTAAAAAGGAAAGGATGTTAGGAAATTTCTGTACCAAATGAGCCATTCACTGAGCCTTACTGTGTGGTTGGTTTGTACATGTAAATTATATCTGAGTGGTCCTTTCAAGCTACTAGTTGCTTCCAAAAAAGGAACTTTGAAAGTGCAGTGTCCCTTGACATTGCACTAGAGAATGAGTTTTGGTTCCTTTGAGAAAACAATTTGAAATGGGTGTGTGCATGTGGGTTTCTATAGCTAAGCTTTTAAATAGAGAACAAAGGGAAAAAGACCACTTTGTCTTCTGTGTATGTGTGTATGTTCGGAGTTGGTTCTCTTATTTACTAAGGAAATGTCTTGACTCCTGGAGCTGCGGTTTGCTATTGAGAGATGAATGGGATTTTTTGAAGCTGGAGTATTGAAAGATTTTTGTGGTTCTTGTTTTTATTTTTTTTTACCCAAAGTTTAGACTGTTCTGGTTAGTTCTTCAGTGAAAAGCAACAAAAGATGAATTTAAACCCAGCCTAGTAGACAGTATGCATTTTGCTTTTATAAACAAGGATTTCTGACTGCTTATTATCAGGGTGAGGATAAGGTTCATCACTTAGATCACCTGTATTTCTCTCTGATCCCTTTGTGGGCTCCATCTGGCATATGGTAGAAATGCCTCACCTTTTTTTGCCAGGAACCCCACAATGTCATTCTGGGTCAAATCAAGATGTCATTTTTTTGCATCTTTTTTATGCATCTCCTCATGTACCCTTCATCTACTTGCAAGTGTTGTGTTCTTTCAAATGTTTTCCTGAAGTCAAATCACACCTCTACCTTTCTTTGGCACCTGATCCTTTTGTAATACTTCCAACTTCCTTAATATATGCTCCAGAGGAATGGCTGAACAAACTATGTTATCTGTTGGTGATGAAATACTATTGTGTTGAAAGGAATAATGAACTGGAGGAATTCCATGTGAATTGGAATGACCTCCAGGAATTGATGCAGAGTGAAAGGAGCAGATCCAGGCGAACATTGTACACAGAGACTGATACACTGTGGTACAATCGAATGTAATGGACTTCTCTACTAGCAGCAATGCAGTGATCCAGGATAATTCTGAGGGACTTATGAGAAAGAACGCTATCCACATTCAGAGAAAGAACTGTGGGAGTAGAAACACAGAAGAAAAACAACTGCCTGATCACATGGGAGGATGGGGATATGATTGGGGATGTAGACTCTAAAAGTCCACCCCAGTGCAACTAACAATAATATGTAATTAGGTCTTGATCAATGTAACATGTAAAACCCGTGGAATTGCACATTGGCTATGGGGAGGGTGGGGGGGAATTTGAAGGGGAGGGAAAGAACATGAATGATGTAACCATGGAAAAATATTCAAAAAATAAAAAATTGAAATACAAAAATGTATATACTACAGAATTATGGAATATTAGATTATAGATGGAACTTTTAAACGCAAAATGTTAGACCAAAAAATATCTCGGAATATAAGATGCTCCATTTTAAAGGAGAATATCAAAGCCAGAAAGGTGTTAGGACATGAAATATATGAGAATTCAGAATGTCAGAGTTCTAAAACGTGTTTGATCTTCCTAGAACATAGATCAACAGAGGTTGCAAAGACCTTGGAAAATAAGGAAACTGAAATGAGAACGATGAAGTGATTTATCTATAGTCAGATGCCTAGTTCATCATGGCAAAAAGAAGCAATGCTGCCCATCAAATGACTAAACACCCTGCTAAACAGATATGTCCTAATATATGTTATTGCTGTTTTAACAATCTCTTGATATTAGGTACTATTTGTGTATCTTAACAGCTGCCATTAGTGGCTGAACTCGAAGGAATAATTTTAATAGGGAAGAAATTTCAGGACTGGAGGCAGGTTGGTCAAGAAGAGATCAGGTGTGTGTGTGTGTGTGTGTGTGTGTGTGTGTGTGTGTGTGTGTTGTTTTGTGTTCAGTAGGCTTGCCAACTTGTAAGCAGTCATTTATTCTGGTCAAATGGTAAGCATTAGAGAATCTCTCAAGCTATATTTTACAGAGTTGACCTCACTGCTTCGAGACAGGCAGGAGCTCTGACACGATGTAGACCTGGGGAATAATATGGAACTTTCTACAGCTGCATCCCCAAACCTTAGCACTTTAGGCAGTGAGCAGCTGGTATAACCCCATATTATCTACAGTCCCAGTCAATCCTTCTTAATTGCGCATTCCATCAGATTCCTACATGATTAACTAAGCACCATGTGAAGGGAAGAAATGGTCTCCAATCTGTTATCTCATCCCTTCTCACAACACTCCAGTAATACTATTAATAGCTAACATTTATATAGTGCTGTAAGGTTTGCAAAGCACTTCACAAATATGAATTCATTTTTCTCTCACAACAACCCTGAGAGACAGGGGCTATTATTATCCCTATTTTACAGATGAAGAAAATACTGAGGTTAAATGACTTGTCCAGAGTCATTCAGCAAGGCTCTGAAGCTGAATTTGCACTCAGGTCTTCCTGACATTCTGTCCAGCACTCTATCTATTGAATCACCTACCTATCCATCAGCATGAACTTATAGCATTCCCCCAGAATCACAAAAAGCAAATGAGCTTTGAGAAACTCTGTGGGAAGTTAGTGGGAAGAATATTTGGTATGCCAGGGCCTGGATTCACTTCCTGACTGTTCTCTACTCTCTATATGACCTTGCTAAGTCACTTTTCTCTGGGACTCAGTTTGCTCATCTGTAAAATGAGGAATTTTGACTAAAGATCTCTAAGGCCTTTTCCTGCTCCAAAACTACCAATTGAAACACAGATTGAAAATTGTCTAACACTCACTTTCCTCCGCCTTCTCAGCTTTGAACTACATTAATTCTCTTCTCCACACTTTGAGCTCTGAAACCTTATCTGGATTTGACAGGCAGCCTCTGGCTAGATGCCAGCTCAGTGCACCATGTTTCAGTTGGTGCCAATTGTCAGGCACTAGCCACATTACCCACTGACAAGACTATTTTTATTAACAAGAAGAAACTCTTAATGATAGGGACATGGGCCCCCAGCTTTCCAAGAAGCCCTGACTCCCATCACTGTGCCTGACCCAGCAGGCAGCAGAAGGCTAACGTGAGTTTGCATGCCTTACAGAGAGAACTTTAATTGAGGTATTACAATCATGGCTGTCTGATCTTCCTGGGACCCACCATTCTCACATTACTCGTGACCTGTTCCTGAGTATCAAGGCTGGAACAGAGCCTGCAGTCAAGGATGCAGTCAGCCTCTTGGATGAGCTTTCATTATTTCTCTCTCCCTTTTCCTATTAATTGAAAGCTCTAACTGTGTATATTTATTTGCTGAATATATTGGAAATTGCAATAGCGTCGATCTTCAGAGTCATCTCCTAACCTTTTAATAAAGACCTGGAAGGACCTCAGCTTTCAGATTCATCATGAAGTTTATTGTGTTTGTTTTTTTCTCCCCTCTTCCTCTACATTTTTGTTTCCCCTATCTCCAATTCTCTCAAGAATTTACCCTCCCTTGTAGCTCTAGAATAAAGGAGAATACCCCAGGTTATGTGTTTATCTCATTCTATTACTGTCCCGTACTGAAAGAACTAGATCTACATATTTAATAGAAAATCCAGAGGGGGCTTTAGAATAGAGAATGTAAGAACAGAACATAGAATAAGTATAAGGTATGTTTGTCTATAGGATATTAGAACATAAACTTCTAGAGCTATGAGGGACTGTAGAATGTAAGCACCTTGAACGTAAAGACTTGGGAATTTAAAAAAATAAATATATATCTTTGTGTAAGAAGAATAATTGGATAGAGGGGAATCTGCAATCAACTTTTGGGATTACAAGGTGTGCCATTTGGTGCAAGCATTAAAAAACACCCACCACTGATAACTTTTTTGAGCTATAGCAATTATGTCCTGCTCACAAATATTCAAATTGAGCTTAGGAGGTTGAACTTCTGTCAAAATTGCTACCCACACTGTAGTCTATGAAATGAGCTGTTAACTGGACTCTTTTTTCCTTCTCCTTTTTCTTACTAATATTTATGTCCCTTTGTCTTCCAGTTTGGAATGTAGCAAGGATAAGGGTGAGAGGTGGTGGGAAGTGGGTAAGGATATATTTTTTCTCTTCAGGAGTAGACAATGACAATTTACAGGAGAAGCATATGACAAACAGTCCAGATATTCCTGAGAGGAGAATGCCTGGATGTCTGATTCCTGATTTGGCCTCTTCTGATTTTCTTTTCCTTTTCTGTGAAAGCGTCAGAGACTAATGCTCACAAGAATGGACATTTCTAGCTCCTGGGCAATCTTGAATTTGAGAGTTGCTAAGATTAGGAGTTATATAGTGGCCTTACAGAGGGAGAAAGCTTCTTAACAGTATACTTCTCAGAGGACAAGAATTTCACCTACCACAGCATAGCTAAAAAAGAAGACCCTCTGTGGAAGGAGAACTCAAAATATGAGAGGGTAAGAAATCTGGGTCTTACAAGCTATCTATAATGGATAGTACAGGTCTAAAGTGAATAGAAAATGTTTGTTCATCAGTTTTACAGAATATCTTTATCTTCCAGGGAAAATAAAATGACTCAAAATAGTTTATTTGATGGTGGCACAGTGGATGGAGCACAGGGCCTGGAGTCACAAGGACCTGATTTCCAATCCAGCATCAGACATTTACTAGCAGTGTGACTCTGGGTAAATCACTTCAACCTGTTTGCTTCAGTTTCTTCATCTATAAAATGAGTTGGAGAAGGAAATTTAAAAACTACTCTAATATTTTTGCCAAAACAACCCCAAATGGAATCACAAAGAGTCAGACATAATTGTAATGACTGAATAACAACAAATGTTTCTGTACCAGTTTAGAGGCAACTTAGAATTCTTTGCATCTCAAGTTATCTCTGTATTTAATGAAATAAAGGCTATGCCATATCCAATATTCATATTATATGTTGAGTATCTATGTAGGACTGTCATCTCTCTTACCCATATTTGGGGAAACTTAAATTCAAGGTACACTTAACTCTTGTTTAAATTTTCTTGATTCTTTACTCCTTGGTGGGGACAAAGAGCTAAGAATACTGACATGCTAATTTGGTAGTATTCTAGAATTGACCGTGGTCCAATATTATTACAGAAACATGGAGTCAGGAGGTATGCAACAGACGATGTATGATATATTACCAGAATATAGTGTGTTCCACAATTGTCACTTTTCAATTTTTTTGCTAAATTAAATCAGGGCTATGATCAGGGATATTAAAACAGAAAGGGACTTCAGAAAACAGAATGGCAGAGTTAGAAAGGGCCTGGGAGCCCATCTTGTTCAACTCCTTCATTTTCTAGATGAGTTAACTAGGCATAGACGGTGGTAGTTTAATTTGAAGTGCCTATCCCAAAAATATCTATTCCAAGTCATGTGCCACAATGCCCATTCTTTCCATTGTCAGAGTGTAAAGTAAAGCCATTAAAAGGTTCTTGTCAAAAGATAAATCTATTTACTTAGAGAAGTGGCACCAACTAACTTGTTAGCAAGAATGTTTATTGATTGATGTCATGGAAAGATTTTTAGTCAATGAATCAGAGGATCCAATTTTACATTTTGACTCTCTTTGTTAGCCACAGCAAACAGATCCTAGCTTTGGACTTCTATTTTCTTATTGTGTTTGTTTGGTTTTTGTTGTTGTTGTTGATGATGACTGTGATATTGTTGTTTTTTAATTTTTAATTTTTTCCAATTTAATATTCTTTAAATAAATTTTACTTCTAAATTTTCTCTTTGTTCCTTCTTTAGTGTGTTTTCTCGTTTGTAAAATGAGCAGAAACTGTTAAAGAATTTCTAAATTCCTTTTAAACTCTATTGGGTAACAGCAACAGAAACATATCACTTTTGATTTGGGGACAGTGTCAAGTTGTTTGTTTCTCACGTGTGTTAAGATAATCAAGACTCATATGGATGAGTCTTGTCTTCACTAAAAGCTATAAACTGCTTGGAGGCCAAGGATGTCTCCTATTTTCTTTGTATCTCTCACAACAAGTATCACAGAGCTGGACATATAGAAGGGAAGAATTTAACTCATTGAACGATTGTTCTCTGAAATGAACAATCAAAATGTCCTTATTGCAATGAGTCTGTCCAGAGCAATTATAACTTGGAAAGAAGCAAATAGAAAGGGAGAGAGTCTGGTACTTGGTGGCATAGTGGATAGAGTACCAGCCTGGGGTCAGGAAGATCTGAGTTTAAATCGGACTTCAGATACTTACCAACTATTGAACTCTGGGCAAGTCATTTAACCTCTGTTTGCCTCAGTTTCTTCATGTGTAAAATGGGGATAATGATACCACCTAAATCCCAGGGCTGCTGTGAGACTCAAATGACTTAATAATTATAAAACACTAAGCACAGTGCCTCACACAAAGTAAATGTTATATAAATATTAGCTCTCATCAATACTGAGTCAAAGAAAAAGGCAGCTTGAGAGCCCTTCCTCTGGCGTGGCAATAGCAAAATGCATCCCCAGCCTCTGTAGGCATTAGAAAAATGCTCAGGATTGGCCTCCTTTGCTACCTGTTAGACTCAGAACTTGTTATTTCTTTGGACAGAGTGAGCTTACCCACTGTCCACCATTTCCCATATTTTAGAAGAAAAAAGAAGAAAAGGACTGCAATGCATTTAGGTAAATATGTAATTCAGTGGCACAATGGATAGAGAAATGGACCTATGAAATATAACCTCAGATATCTACTAGCTCTATGATCCCGGGCAAGTCATTTCACTTATCTCAGTCTCAGTTTCTTCATCTGTAAGTGGGGAAAATAATAGTTCTTATCTCCCAGGGTTGTTATGAATAATGTAATAAACATATAGTACTTTGCAAAACATTAAAGCATTATATAAGTGCTCCATATAATTATTATTACTAATAATCCCAAAGCAGGACAATCATTAATATGTAAGCCCTATCTGCTGCCTCTAGCCTGGTGAAGACTCAGGAAACTGAGCAAATACTTTCCACTCTTCCCCCTTTTACTCCCTTATCTTCACTTCTGTACAATAGATTAGTGTGTGTTTCAGGAAGATAAATGCTTCCTCAGATATTCTGACAGAGATGTCTCTTCCCAGGAGAAGAACTTACCAACCTCTTCCAAGATTCAACATGACAAGGAGATCCAGAGGAGGTGACCTTCGACTTAGTGTCCAAGGTCAGGGATAAGGGAGAGAGAGCTGAATCTGGCTCAGAGAGTCCTGTCAGGACTGAAAAAGAATGTCTTCTGACCCTTGTACTGGATCAACATCTGAGTTGGAGTGGAAGTTATCATCTAAAGCCAACTCCCTTATCTTTCTCTTTAACTCTCCTTCAAAATGAGAAAAAAACAGAGCTGACTGCCAAGAAAGAGGGAAATTCTGCTTTTCCTGTAGACTACCAGCAATGTTGGCCTTGCTACAGAGACTGCTAGTCTTATGAATGAGTTCAGCTTATTACAGTGAGCTTAGAGGGATAACCAAAGCAGGATTCAGAAAATATCTATCTTGGGAGTCTAGAGCAATAGACAAACCAAGACAATTTAGATGAAATCCAAAAACCATAAATATTAAGTTGTTTAAGTGGGTCAACTCTGCAAGGGTATAATAGGGGAAATCCAGTTAAATAATGATTCATGTGCGGAAGAAAAAAAAAATCTGAGGTGTTCAGTGATCTGTGAGCTTGATGTGAATCAACAAAATACGTGATAAGTAAAGTATGTAACCCAATCTTAGTCTATATTAAGCAGTGATTGGATAACTATCAAGTATGTTGTAGAGGGGATATCTGCTCAGATATGGATTAGCCAAAACCGCATTTGAGGCCCTTCCACCTCTGAAATGACATAATTTTGTTTTTCGTGGGTTAGTGGAGGTTGTTGGGTCTGATGGAAATAGACTAGGTTACCCGCCTCACTTCACAATTTCAAAAATGGTCAGTTCCATTGGGAATCAGATTCTGTTTAAGGCCAGAGAAGCTAGACTTAGAATCAGCCAGAATCTCAAGCTGGGTAGACCTCAGCTGATTTGCAGGCTCCTGGCAAACATTGCATGTAACCCTAGTCGTGTTTAGTCTCTGATTTGCTTTGAGTGCATCATTGATTCCCCCAGGGACTGTGCCTGGTTGAACCTCCAATGACTTCATTTGCTGAGATGGAAACTTTAATTCAGCTCACTGAAGAAAATGCAATTTGGTGCATTTCATCAATTTATTGCCACCTTAATTTACTATAGTTCTATACAGTGGCTGAGCGATAAAGATGTTGAAAACAAGCTATAACACGTTTAAGATTATGGAAGGCACAAGCCACTTTCCCCTCCTTGCTGAGTGACTTCAGCAAACAGCCCTCTGTTTGTTCTTATGTCCTCAAATTCTTTCCTAGTCTGTGTTTCTTTTGGTCTTTAACCTGATACAACCTCATACTTACAAACTCTTAGATCTCTCAGGGACCTTGGAAACCATCTAGTCTCATAGCCCTAAAACTTATTTTGTTTGTAGTACAATATTATTTTTGACTCAACACTGATATTTAAATTGATAACACTACTGTGAAATTGGGAAATATGCATTGGCAGGTGATGGCAAATATGCTACACACACAATTCAAGGCACACTAAGGGAAAATTGAGGCATACTAGTGAAGACTGTGGAACTAATCCAATCCTATTTATTCAATGAATTTTCAAATGAAAAGAGGGAGGAATAGAAGAATTTCCATAACCTGGTATTAGTTGGAAGGTCAAATGTAGAACTTCTGCCTCCAAGTGCCTTCTCTGATGGGGTTAGAGGAACAGGGAAGGTAACACAAATTATTATTTTTAATTCATTTTATTTTATTTTTTCCAAAGGAATTTTTTTCTAGGTTTGGTTAGATATGCCTCCCAATAGTTCTGAATTTATTTTAGCTTAGTTTTTTCTTTGAAGTATGATGAAACTTATTTGAGTCTTCTCTTTATATATGCCATTATAGGAACTACCATTGGTTAGAGAAATATGGTTTATAAAAAATGACACAAACTTGGAATCAGAAGACTTAGATTTGAGTCATGATTTAGATACCCGTGTAAGCTTCAGTGACTCACTTCAATGCTCTAGTCCCATTTCCTCCAAAATTCCTACCTAGAAACAAATGATGAATGCTAGAATTGAATTCAGCAAGCATTTTACACCTAACTGTTTTTCCCTATTCAGTCTAAGTGAAAGCAGAGGGGCAGGTTGGGGAGCAGTAGGACCTACATTGAATTTCTTTTTTTTACTGTATTTTTTAAAATGAAGTTATTCACATATTCTGTTTTTTTATTTTTATTTTTTCCAAATTATATGTATATAATTTTTAATATTCATTTTCTGACATTTTGCTATCCATGTTTTCTCTCTCCTTCCTTTCTCCCAAAGAAATCAGGTAATATGATATAGATTGTATGTATGTATATTATCATAATACTTTTTTCCTCTTAGTCATATCATGAAACAAGACACGTTTCATTGACTTTAATTGTCTTGTTACCCCCACAAAAATACCTTTTAAAAAATCTCAGTTATATATGTAGGTCTACATTATATTACTCAGTGGACCACTCTAGTGACAGAATGCCTTACCAGCATCATTCAGTTAATCAAGACCATTTATTAAGTGCTTACTTGTGCCAGGCACTGTGATAAGCATGTATCTGTAGGGATAGGGCAATTTGAAAGGGAATTAGCCAAGCTAGACTCTGGGGCCAGGAGAAGTAAATAGGTGCCAGGGTTCACTATTTAAACAAAGAATGGTCCCTAGTGAGTTGCTGTTACAGAAAGTCCCAAAGTAGCTATTTACCCTCCCTGTGACTGACTCCCACTCTTGTCATTAAGGTCTGTCCTTCTTGACAAACCAAATCCTTATTTCCAACTCTCAACAAATCCATCTCTCCTGCAACTGGTGTTTGTGCTCAAGACTTAAGTGAAGGGAAAAGGGGGCCTGAGAGGAGGCGAGAGTACCAGTTCTCACTGATTGAGTGGAAGATAAAGAAGATGGGGTAGAGATTCTCTATTCTACTCTAGCAAAGAAAACCACATTTTTGCTACCCCAACTTTAAATCTCATTGTATTTCCTCAGAGAAGCATTTCTTTTATAATATATCACCATGCTTTAACTAAAAGATAACACGGAGTACTGGAGGAAGAGCAAGCCAGGGATGCAGGAATGCCAGGCTTTCAGTCCCACCTCTGACTCATACTGGCTGTAGGTATAATTCTCCACCAAGTCATTTAACCTCTAAATGTCCCGAGTGTGGGTGTTTTAAAATTCTAAGTTAGAGAGACAGAGAGGAAGCTTCCTCACCTGAAGTCCTTTGCCTCAGGAAAATCATCAACTTGCCTCAACTACACAGCTGAGACATCTCACAATACTGGACTTACCATTTCACTCTACTTACTCAATAAGCTTCAGTGGCTCCCTATTCTGGGATAAATATAAAATAACCTGTTTGTCTTTTAAGCCTTTTACCATGTGACTCTTTCCTACATTTCCAGTCTTCTTATGCCTTACCATCTCCTGATACTCAACAATTCCTGTATACTGGCTTTCTAGCTATTCCTTGCACAAAACACTCAGTCTCCCCTCCATCTTCCAGTTTTTTGCCTTTTCACTGGTTGTCGCTCATGCTGGAGTGCTCTCACTCCACCTTCTGACCTTCTTCAAGCCATAGCTCAAATACGACCTTCTATAAGAGGTCTTTTGAGGCATCACCTCCTGCCTCCCACTGTTAGTACCTTTCTTCTTAGATTCTCTTCTATTTACACTTCATATACTGTTTTTGTTTTTTTGCTTGCCGTCTGCCTTCTTGAGGTCAGCTCCTTTGGGGAATAGACTGAATTTCTGGCTTTCTAAAAAGATCCCTTTGCTTGCCCTCCCTTTTTCTAGACAATCTCACCCCAAACACCCCGCTTCTAACCTCTGATTGGTCAGTTGCTTAAAGACCAGTCCTCTCTCCCCTTCCTTTCATTTTAAGAAAAAAATCCAGGATCCATGTTCACTCCAGATATTCTTGACTCTGGCTTTATTTTTTTTATAATCACCATGACCCTGCACGTGTAACTCCTTTGTCCTACTTTTTATCCCCTAGGTTTTCAAGATTCCATTTTTTCTCCTAATAAAATATAAGTTCCTATAGGGTAGGTAGGGTATTCTTACTTTTCACTAAATGCTCATGCCTTGATTTTGTATCCTCAACACTTAACACAGTAGTGCCTGCTACATAGTAAACATTTAAAAATACTGTACTTGTTGACTGACATATATAATACACATCTACATAAAGATCTGGTTAAATAGTCTTTTGTCTGGCGGTCAGAGAATCCATCCCTAATATGAAGGTAATAGTAAAATGTTCAAATAGTCAAAGAGAGCACTGACTTTGGAACTCAGGAAAAAATGAGGTTCTTTTCCCAGCTCTGTCATTTACTAACCTGTGCCTCAGTTTCTGCCTTTGTAAAATGATGAAGTTAAATGAGATCACCTTTAGGGTACCTTCCCGCTGAGAAATTTTATGCTTTTAGGCCCCTTCCAGTTATAATGTTCTTTATTTTAGGGTGACTTCCAGTATTTATATTCTGTGATTCTCCGTAAGATTGCTCCTATAGGAAAATACTTTCTAAAGACCAGACAATGAACTTAACAGTGAACTCCAACTTCATATCCCTCATATAAGTGGGGCCTCTTTCTGTCCTACCTTGTTTGAGAGGGGAAGGTGAATGTTTTGCAGCCCTTCTTGGGAAGGTGGCACTTTCTCCTAATTAAGGCAGGGTCAGAGAGCCAAACTTTCTGGCAGCTTCTTACACCAAACTCTGCCCCTTCTCAGCAGGTGAGGAAGTGCGTTGGTGGCTACCTCCTTAAGGAACCAGTCTGTCAGCTCTTATCCCTTTCCTCTTCACATCTGTTCTAACAGCCAGGAGCTGGGTCATAAGTTCCCTGTTCATTTCTCTGCAGCTCAGTCTGGAGGCTATAGGGATGAGGAGGAGCAAGAGAGAGCATTGTGTACCCAGAGTTTAAGTGATATCTTCAGGGCTGGAGAAAATCTAATTCTGTTGGAGCAGTTTGTAGGCAGTTTTGCAACTCATCCACATCAGTGAGGGACGGAATGAAGTCATTAAATGCTAATCACAGGCAGCTAATCAGGAATCAGTGGGAGATCTACCAATTAATGGGGGCTGGAACTTGAGGAGCTGAAGTGCCAGAGGCTGGCTGAATAAAAAGTAATAAAACTAAGAATGAATGTTGTGCATAGTTGAAAATCTCTGGGATTGGGCTATGCATTACTCATCTCATCCTGTCACAGAAGGGTCAGAGACATCTCCATGCGCAACAAACACTGGCCCACCAGCAGCTTTCCATGCTACCAAAGGCTGAACCCAATCTTATTTTCTCTGGCTGGATCAGAAGTCATAGAATCCTGATCTCACAGCTGGAAGGGTACCCTGAGTTCCTCTAGTCTGTCCTGGACCAGAATGAGAACTCTTCCTACATTATGTGTAACAGGTAGTTATTTAGTATTTACTTGAAGACCTCCAGTGAGGGGAACTCACAGCACTGTGCTGGAGCCAGCTTTAACTGGCTTGAAAGAGCTGATTATTAAATCAATGTAGACATTTACACCTCAGAAATCCCACTTTGCTACAAATCAGGGCTTGATTTATTGCTTTGTTGATGATTCTCTAGACTTAAGAAACTGTTAATAATGTGGTTAAACTTAAAAGTGAATGTATACATTTTCCCTTCATAGAGGTAGGTTGATATATATTTACAAGCATACTCTACCATTGCTCTATAAACATGGCTTGAGCTCAGGAGGAATGCTAGAAAAGGCTCAGAGTATAAAGTTATCACCAGACTGGAGGTCTGGTGACTAGAGGTTAATCATCATCATAATAACCAGCATTTATACAGCACTTTAAAGTTTGCAAAGTACTTTACATCCATTATCTCATTTGAGTCTCACAACACCCCTGGGAACTCACTAACAGTCTCTCCAAATAACTCATTTCACTTTGGCATTCCCCTTATTGTTGGGAAGCACCCCCTCCCTCCCAAACCCTTACTTCTAGGCTAAATTTATCTTTCTGCAACTTTCACTCATTGATTCTAGTTCCCTCTTCCAGAGCCAAACTGAACAAATCTTATCATTTTGTAGGGGATAATACCGTCACATAACTGATGACAAATAGCCTGTCTCCCTAAGTCTCTTCTCTTCTCCAGGCTAGCCATCCCCATTTTCTCCAACTTTACTTGATATGACATAAATTCTAGAACCTCCCAGTAAGTTTCAGAAAGAGCACTGGGTATAGTGCCAGTGCTAAGGATAAGCTTGCCAAATTCTTTCCTCTCTGTGGGCCTCAGTTCCCTCACTGTTTGATATATTTTGTTTTTGTTATGGTGGAAGAAGTGGTTTTGAATTTTGAATTTGAGATTGAGAGAATCATTTTACTTTTCTAGACCTCAGTTTCCTTATTTGTTGTATGAGGGAATTGAAACAGATCATCTTAAATAGTCTATTCCTTCTTTAAAAATCTTTTGATTTCTCCTACACTGCTGACATCTATTTCTTCCTCCTGGGGACTCCTACAAAATTTAAAATCTATAAATCAAAAAGGTTAGAAAAGACTATCTTTAAGATCTTGTCTAGTGCTGAGGTTCTGTGACTCCTTAGCAAGGATTAGTTAACAGTCAGCTGGAATAATAGCTTTCGGTTATGTAGCACTTTGCAATTATGGAGCGGTTTTCATCCATTATCTTCTTTGATTGGGGCAATAACTCTTTGAGGGAGGCAGGAAAGGGATTATTACCTCAATTTCACAGAAATAATGCCTGAAATTCCTAGAGTACTTTTAAGGCTTGCAAATATTCTTATCACAACAATCTCTTGATGTAGAAATATTCTCATATTATAAATGGGGAAACTGAGATCCAGTAAGAACAGCACAATGACTGGTACTGAGAAGTACTTAATACATGATTTATCATTCATTCTTAAGTGATTGGTGCAGGTTGACAAAGAAAGATGCAAAGTCTACTGTCTTAGCTTTTACTGTAAATCCTTCCTTCTCCTTCCCAAACCATTTGACTATACTACCTCTGTTGTGTTGTTATGTGGACTTTCAGTCTCCATGACTTAAATATGCTACAATTTTCTCAAACTCAATCTAGACACATCTGAGTACCTTTCAGACAGCAGAGAATGCAATTTACTCTAAGTGGCTGAAACAGGACCAATGAAAAGGTCACTAACATTATTGTGAAGCATTAACCTTTGAGGATTAAATTTGGCCCAGGGAGGGGGAAGGAACAGGAGGGAAAATAAAATGCTCATTATCCTGCATTTTGTTGTGTGGCTACTCAGCAAGTCTGCTGCTGTCTGGGGAGTGCTTTCTGTTTGTTCCTCCTTCTCTATCTTTATTCAGAGTATTTTCCTCTACACAAATTGCACCTGCTTTTTACATTCTCTTGAATTGGTCTCTAATTGGTTTTTAAATGTAAGAAACAGCATCTTAAAATGTAAAGGGCCCTTGGAGGTCAGAGGGTAAAAGGATTTAAGACTAGATGAAATCACTTATATCAACCTTTACATTTTTCCCAAGAAGAAACTGAGGCCCAGAAAGAGAAGATTATAGAATTATCAAGGTGTAAAGCCAGAATTCATACTCAATTTTTAAACTCTCAATTCAATGCCTTTTCCACTGTTGCATCTAGTCCAATAACCCAGTTCTTTATAACAAGGGTTCTTAAGCTAGAATCTAATTTATTTTATAATATATTGATAACTATATTTCAGTATAATTGGTTTCCTTTGTCATCTAAATATTATATTTTAGGTATTTAAAAAGCATTATTCTGAAAAGAGATCCATAGGATTCACCAAACTGCCAGAGAGGTACAAGACATAAGAAAATGTCAGGAGCCTTTAATCTACAGTCTCCCCAACAAAAAGGAGTATCTAGCAATAAAATCTAGAAGATACTGCTAAAATATTTCCAGTAATGGAGAACTCACTACCTATGAATGAATTGTAGTCTTGTTTCTCTACTATTATTTACTTTATCTTGGGTGACAGGAACCTACTTTCTCTTTTTTCCCCAATCTCTGCCAGTACAGACATTACTTTAGTGCCTTCAAGCTCAGTCTCATCTTTAGAGATATTTTGAGTTGGTTGAGGACAGGTTTTACTGCACCCCGTCCCACCTATATGCATGCAAATTCAAAGACTTTTCTAGCATCATACTCAGTACCTGGCAGAAAGATGCATTGGCACTGAGTGGTAAAGGCTCGCTAAATGACACCATGTCCTCCACAAACTAAGTACAATTTCATCCACCTCTGCCTGTTCATGACCTTGGAATAGAAATCAGTTTACTTGGCTTGGATTAAGTCAGCATTTCTCGTGTGTGTGTGTGTGTGTGTGTGTGTGTGTGTGTGTGTGTGTGTGTGTGTGATGGACCCTTTTACAGCCTAGTGAAGTCTATGGACTCTTCTGAGGAAAAATTTTAGAGATATAAATAAAATATATAGGATTACACAGGAAGCAAATTATAGTGAAATAAAATACAATTTTACCTATTTCAGATTCAAGACAGGAGTCCCTGTTCTCTAAAGTCCTATTCCCCTCCATGATGGCTTCCAGGCCATCAGCTTTTTCATACATTATATTTTCTAACGTCTCTTCCAGATTTATGGAATTAATCTATGGATTAATGATCATTGTGGTATATTGTTAAGAATACTTGGAATAGAATCTGAAAAGTTAAGTTTGTCGAGGAAGGGGATATGCCTTATATTATGAATTTTGGGAAAACATCTATATCTCAAATAATGTAACCTCTAAGATAAAGGAATAGAACTGTGGGTGTACATTTTGCTTCTGTCCCTATTGGTAATAACAAGAAGAACAAGAATTATGCGACTGTCTTAGATTTCCTGCCAGCACACATACTTCTGGTATGACTAACCTCAGAGAACTGAATTTCCCACAGGAACAAACCTGACTTTTAGCAGGTGACTCTTGTCACTCCAAAGCTTGCACACTCCCCTTATTTCCATTCTGCTATGGAATACCACTGTTTGGCCAAGTAATCTAAACAAATGTAAATAACCTGTAAAAATCCAATCTATAAAAAAAAAGATGGGGCAACTAGGTAGTACCTTCTAGTTATGTGACCCAGAAGGTAAGGGTTTTAAAAAACAAAAACAAAAACAATCTGTTGCTCAAGAAGCTGAGGTGAGCTTAAATTGTCTTCCTCAGTACAATATATATTTTTTTAATTTTCTTTTCCATTTAGCTTTTCACTAACTAGTCTGACAGCCCTCATAATTGGTAAGATTCTATTCCTTGCTTCTAATGGAACTCAAACTAGGAAACATCCATGACAATTTAAAATACCTGCTCCTATACTTACTACATATTCAAGACATTCCAACTCTCTGAGACTCAATTTCCAAATTTGTAAAGAGTACGTGTAAGTGATTCCTAGATGTTGTTCCAATTAATTGTTCTAATTTTCCTTATTCTAAAATCTTTTCCAGTTTTCACTATTTTTAGTTAGAATCAAAGAATCTCATAGTTGGAAGGAATGTTATAAATTACAAAAACAATCCCTCAAACTATTCAGTGTCTCTTTTTCAACTTCTCTGTTGGATGACCATCCAGGGAAAAGGTAAAATATATTCTGGCACCTTTTGCCCTCTTTTCCCTCCCTTTCCAGAAAAAAAAAATCTAGCCAGAATCTGATGTCTCAGGAAGTCCCGGATAGTAAGAACTCTTTATTTCCGTCTTTGGGTGCCTATCCTACAGTACCATGTTATTGGACTCTAGATGTGGCTATTTCATGTCCTCTCCAGAAATAACATTGAACTTTTTTGTCCTTCTAGCACTGACATGCTGGGCTCTATGTATAACATGCTATATTCTGAGTTTCTTTCAATTTTAACTTTCTATGGATCTATAAGTTATATGTAGTAAAAAGGGCTCTGAACTTGGAATTAATTGGCATGGGTTCTATTCCTACATCCTACAATTACTATTCATCTCTCTGAACTTTATCCTTTATTGATTAAAATACTTATGACAATACTTAAATTACTTATCTTACAAAATGTTGTGATCAAAATGCTTTATTGATGGAAACATTTTATCTACGCCTGATTTATTGTGAAAGACTTCATAAAGGTGTATCTGTAACAAAGATGCTAGAAATAACAGAATTGAACTTTCTTAAGTTAGTGCAAGAAGAACTGCCATTCAGGTATTAAAGGGACATAAAGACCCCTTGAAAGATCACTTCCTTTCACTTCTGTTTTCTCAACCTTGCTATCCCTCTTTCTAGATAGAACATCCTGCCTTCTGTGGTCTCTAGTGCTATTAGTCTGTCTGGATTAGGACCTATTAATGGCTTTGTAAATGGCCTTCCAAAGTCATTCCTGGTTGCCTTGGCAGTTTGTTAAGTTCAAGGCACAGGGAGTCAGGAAGAGTTTCAAGCTGAGCAATTACTGCTAAAAAGAGATCTGTGTTAAAGAAAAGGTGAGGGGTGAGTTTGGGAGGGATCATTTATAGCTGGAAAGATTCCAGAAATTCCATTTGTTTTAGATAATGAGCTGGGGTTGAGGATGAAACCTGGGTCAGCTCTGTTAGAGCATTGACAACAGGAGTCAAGGCTCATATATAGGTATGTTTATGTAGGTGTGCATGTATATCACTTTGAGGGAAATGAAGAGTGTCTACATATGTATGTGTATGTGTATATTTGTGTTTTATAGATTGATGGTGATTTAGTGTTTGTATGTACATGATTATGTGCATTTTGTATGTGCTTATATGTGTACAAGTGTATGTCTGTGAGGAACCTGAGTACATTTGTGTGTATTTGTATAGGGATGTGTGTGTTTCTACAAAGTTGTTGATTTTTTGTGAGTGTGTGTGTATACAATTATGTCTCTGTCTGAAAGGGTAATTATATTATATATGTTCACTATAGTATGTGAGTTTTCATTATCATGTTTTTGAACAGGTGTGTTTGTATGGGTGTGCATTAGCCTGTGATTAAGAATGTGTAACTCTATGTGTGTGCAACTCTGTGTGTGTGTGTGTGTGTGTGTATCTGAGTTTAGGAATTCAGAGGACTAGAAACAAAGACTATAAATTATTTAGGGCTGGAATTATAGTTTTGAAATAGTGAAGGCAATAACATTAACAGGTAGGATCAAGTCAGCCCCAAAGGGATATTTAAAAAAAATTTTTTATCAGATCAGTGAACTGAGAAAACAAGGCTATTCATATCTTGTGGTGACAAAAACCCACACTGTAATTAATTGTCTGAGAAACCATATCAACCACACTGTGCTAGAAAGTGTCTATCATGTACACCAGGTCTTCCATTCATTATGTTTTCTCTGGCCCTTGCTTCCTTTCAAATGAGTAACTCTGCATTATGATTGCAGATATCCCCATTTTACAGAAGAGGATATTGGGAATCCCAGAGGTGAAATAAATAACCACCACAGGTACCTTAAGGAAAATAAGATTTACTATTTGCTGACCTTTCTAATAGTTCTTATTGCACTTAAACCACAGGTTTTCTAGCAATTGTTCAGTTACAGCTGAAAGGGATCTCAGAGTCCATCTAGTCTAATTTTATAGTTGAGGAAACAAAGGTTTGAGGAAGTTAAATTTCTTGTCCAAGGCCACAGAAGTAGAAATCATTAATTAGTGGCAGAATTTGAACTCATGTTTTCTGACTAGAGTCCTTTTCCCACTGTACTACATTGCCTCCAGGATGTTCTAGTTAGTGAATAGCTCATGTGTTATAATTCATATCCTGTGTTCCGAAGCATGCCTGTCTTTGGGGGGGGGGGTGATGCATCATTTTCTGCATCTTATCAAGTTTTATAAATGTAATAACCATTCCTTCTGATTCATTTTCTACTTTTACACTTTAATGACCCCATGATAACACAATTGTCCATCCACTTGTCCAAATTCTCCCTCCATGTTTCCCATAATTCTTCCATAAATGTTTCATTAAACACATTGGTGACATTCCTCTGGTTCTTCTAATGTCTTGGATACCATGAAAGCTAACAGACAGACACAGACACAGAGAGAGACAGAGACAGCCACAGAGACAGAGAGAGATGATAGGTAGATATAGATAGATATGCACATCCATCCATCTATCTATTATGCATATCCATATACATGTACATATGCCCATGCATATGGGCATACATTTATTTGTATCTGCAGAGAGTTCTTGTATTACACAAATTTTACTTAAAGAATTCTGAAAGAAATCCACATTTCCAAAACCAAACCACAATAAAATGCTTATGTTAACTTTACTGTACAGTACTGGGCTGTATCTCTAGGCTCCAGCCCTTTCCCTACTTTCTGCATCCCTCTGCACCACCCCCCCCCAACCAAAAAGAAAAGAAAAGAAATCTAAAATTAAAATTTCTTTAAAAACCAAAACCCTCCAAAGAAAGCAAAACAGATCAATGGAGTAACATCCACTGCCACCTCCTGACCCAGCACTTTTGACACCTCCAGCCACTGTGAGTGGAGACATTTGCGTTTGTCTATCTCCAGCCCCTGGGGTATCTACCCCCCAGACCCTATGTGGCTGACCCTTTCCTATGGGTGCCTTCTCTTGCTCCTGCATCTCTGTCCCCAGCTCTCAAGTGTCCTTGAACTCTGTGGCCACCCCCTTTTCTGCTTCCCTCCCTCCTTGTTCTTCACATTACTGGGGCAAATTCACATTGTATAAAAAGGGTTTTACACAGTGGTAAAGCTACTTAGGCAAAGCTACAATTAGGCAGGAACTCTGGCCCTACCGCTAGGCAGCTGCTTCAGGGATTGCAGCAGGGGACCCCAGGGATGGAGAAAGGGGATCCAGCCTCGACCCAGGACTCCCTCACTCCAGGGACTGAAGGAACTCGGGCTTTGGAGCAGCAGAGGTGCAGAAGGAGTGAGTCACCCTACCCCTATCTCTTGCCCACGTCAGTGGAAAGATCTGTTTCTGATAAGTGAGAGACATATATATATATATATATATATATATATATATATATATATATATATATATATGTCTTTGAAAAGTTTATGAAGGGCTTTATTTTCACTATATCATTTGGTCTTCATGCCAACCCTTTAAAATAGGTCCCATTATATATCCCCATTTTACAGAGGAGGAAATTAAAACTAAAAGGATAAGCAACTTTCCCAGAGGCACACAAGCTAATAAATATCCGAGGTCACATTTGAACTTAGTCAACACTTCGTATTTTTGTTTCCTACTGGGGTTATATCCATTTTCCAGCTATCCAAGATCTCAGTTATTTATTTCAGCCCTTTTTATAAGCAAGTTATCATTGATACTCCACTGCCTTCTGCTTAGAACCACAATTATGTTTTTTCCATTGCCCTTTGGGTCACCTGCATCTATACTTCTGAGTTTAGATGATTCCCTGATTTTCACTCTAATAGCAACATCAGATTATTGGTGTTGACCAAGATGGGCTTTTGTCATAGTGATCAGGTGGGATTATATAGAGATTAACACTTATTAAAGAGAGATGACTCATTGCCACCAGGAAAAAATTGCCACCAGTTAAATAGATAAGATATGTCTCCAGTGCTCCTGTATCCTAATTATCTTCTTGAACCCATAATACACTGTCAGCTTACTCCACTAGATCCATTCTCTCACTACAGTACTCTGCCTGATCCTGGCTTTCTAGACAGTTTGCCCTGCTTAGGACCTTCTGCTAGACATTTTTTCTGTTATTAATATCGCCTTAATATTGTATAAGAAGGTTATGCTTATTTTTAAAATCTATTATCTTTTCCAGCCATACCATTTCTGGGTTTGTACCCCAAAGAGATCATAGATAAAAAGACTTGTACAAAAATATTTATAGTCATGCTTTTTGTGGTGGCAAAAAACTGGAAAACAGGGGTATGCCTTCAATTGGGGAATGGCTAAAAAATTGTGGTATATGCTGGTGATGGAATACTACTGTGCTCAAAGGAATAATAAACTGGAGGAATTCCATGTGAACTGGAATGACCTCCAGGAACTGATGCAGAGTGAAAGGAGCCGGATCAGGAGAACATTGTACACAGAGACTGATACACTGTGGTAAAATTGAATGTAATGGCCTTCTATACTAGCAGCAACTCAATGACCAAGGACAATTCTGAGAGATTTATGGAAAAGAACACTACCCCCATTCAGAGGAAGAACTTCAGGAGTGGAAACACAGAAGAAAAACAACTGCTTGAACACGGGTTGATGCAGACATGATTTGGGAAGTAAATTCTAAACGACCACCCTAGTACAACTATCAATAATATGGAAATAGGTCTTGATAGATAACACATGTTATAACCAGTGGAAATGCGCATTGGCTGAGGGGGGGGTGATGGAGCAAGAGTAAGAACATGAATCATGGAACCATGGAAAATGTTTTCTAAAAAAATCTATTATCTTTAACAAGAAATTAATACAGTGTATCAGAAGTGAATTAACATGGTCAAGTACAAAGAGACTCAGCTCTTTTGGGACTCTTTGGATCTATTAATGTTCACATTAGGGTTTTTGTTTGATTTGATTTTTTTCCAGTTATCTCTTCACATTGTTGTCTGATACTCAACAACAACATCAACAATTCTACAGTTGTTTGTTTTTGTTTTTTTATCACACAAACTTCTCTCTCTATGCATCCCATGTCCTCTGCTTATTCAGTTGATTTTCTGCAGGCTTCTACTGGTAAGCCTTCTAAATATTATCATGTTCAGGTTGGCTTCAAATTGAGTCAGTTTATATTGTATTCACTTATGTATGTACATGATCTCCCAGGAAAATAAAATCTCATTGGAGTAGTAGTTGCACACTTTCCTCTGCACTTAGTAATAGTGCCTTGCAACAAAGATGTTTAACAAAAGTTTTTATTTTATTTTATTTTAAAATATAATCCTGGCCCTCGTTTCTCAGTTTGATTCTCTTTTAATTAAGACAGAAAGAAAATATGTTTTAGGGAAGGGGTTGGTGACCTTTCAGACACTGTTTATCAAACTTGCAATATAGATATTAATAAAAATTTTAACTTACATTTATATGCTTTAAAGTTTGTAAAGCACCTTTCATATGTTATCTCATTTGATTCTTTCTGTAGTCCTCCCACTCCCCCGCTACCACCACTGCTTTTCACACATTCTACCAATTAGGAGTTGCTGTCCAAAAAAAAAAATGCCTTCTTAAATGTAAATACTTCAAAAGAAAGGCTGTGGGGCTTTGAAGAATGATAACCCTACTGCTTTTGACAAGTGTGTGGATGATTGCCCATTTCCTCTTAGTGTAATGGATTAACTTGAGAGGACTTAGTCAGAAGTAGGATCTGCCAAACCTGGAATGACTGTGACCTGGAGACCATTAATACATACCACAGTGGTAGGGCAGGCAATTTAAGAAGTCTGACTAGAATAAACTATTAAGTCAGTAGAGTAGCAAACAATCTCTCTTTCAACAAGCATTAATTAAGCATTTACTTTTTATCTGGTACTTTCTAGACCTGTATATGTAGTACAAAAGTGGTACCACTCATACCCAAAAGGTGTTTATATTCTGGAGTGGAGGTAGGAATATGAAATACCCAGATAAGTAAATATAGGTTACATAAAAAAATAAGCACCCAGTAATGAGTTGGGGGTGGGGGAGGATGAAGTGAATTCAAAGGAGCAAATTGTAAAAGTTTCTACACAGCAATAGCAATTGATTTGAACTATAAAATGATTCAAGAATTCCAAAATATATGTATGGAAAGTGCTTTCCAGGCATTGGGGTTAACATCCTTAGAAGCAGGATTTGGAATACCATTTAGAGAGAATAGCAAAGTAGGTTATTTGGGGAGAAACACAGAGGGTATTTTGGGTAGTGATGTATAATCAGCCTAGAAAGAGAAGCTGAAGGCTGATTCCAAATATAGAAGTTCATATTTTATCCTAAAGTAATGGGGAGCCACCCAAACTTCTTGAGCAGAGAAGTGGCATACTTGAATTTTAGAAAGATCAAATTGGCAGCTGTATGTAGAATAAATTACAGTAGGGACAGACTAAATTCAAAAAAGATTTATTAGCAGATTATTGCAATAGATTAGAAAAAAGTTAATGAAGTCCTGAACAGAGCAGTGATTGTTTGAGTAAAATGAAGAGAGCAGATGCCAGAGAGGTTGGCAATTGACAATCTTCAGAAGAGGTAGGATTGACAAGATATGGTAAATGAGTTAATTTAAAGGGTGAAGGAGAGTTTAAAGTAGAAGAAAACTTCTAACTTTCATACCTAGGTGACTGACTGGAAGATGCCCTGGACTAAAATAGGGATGTTGTAATGAAGGGTAAATTCATACACATTCAAATGGAGATGCCAACCTGGAAGTGTTAGATGCAGGAATGGAGTAGAGCAGTGATGGAGAACCTTTAATAGATCAATTGCCCAAACTGCAACCCTCACACTACATGTGAGTGCCTTGCCTTACTTCATACAGGGGAGGAAGGAAGCACTCCCATTGGGCTGCTGGGCAGAGGGATGGGAATGATATGAGAAAAGTCCTCAGACACATGTGGAGATGGAGAGAGGAGCAGCCTCGTCTGGAACATGTGCTATTGGTTAGCCAACATGGGAGTAGGGAATCAGGGTAGCAAGGGATCTAATGTTGGGGAGCAGACTTCTGCATTTGATATGACCTGAGACCTTAAGGAACTGAACAACCATGCAGAAAACAGAGATATGATGTTGTGGAAATTACACAAAAAACTACTAATGTTGGCCTTGACTCTTGATTTTGTTATTAACTACTTGTTTGACTCTGAAGAAGGCATTTGAGCTCTCACAGCTTCAATTTCCTATGTAAAATCAGCAGTCTATGGATAGATTTCAGAAAGGCCATGAATTTAGATAGGAACAAAATATTACATCTTTATTTTTGCTAACCTTGAGTTTCTGCTGCAATACTATGTATTCATTTTATGCATTTAAGAACATTCTGAGAAAGAACCCATAGGCTTCAGTAGATAGTCAAATATCTCCATGACACAAACAAAGTTTTGAACTCCCGGAGTAAGTGGGCATGAATATCCCTTCCAGATCTTACATTTTTAGAATCTATGATCCAAGTCAAGGACACAGTTAAAAGAATTGTAACACAGAGAAGGGATTTTATGACAAAAGAACAAGAGAAAAGGAAGGTTAGTGTAACTAGGATACAAGGTCAAAACAGAACCAAAAAAGCTAACTTTCTGAGAGCCCTTGAGACACAGGATTAGATAGAGTTCCTTGTATCCTTCTGTCTAAGGACTGGATTAGCTCAAATGTCTATGGCAGGGTCAAATCTACAGGAGAGTTAAGTGGTCTCATCTTGGAAGCTCTAAAGATTATTGGGATGCAAAGAGTAGGTATTCAAATAGGTCATCACATGTATGTCTAAACATGTGGTAAAAATGGAGCTTTGATTGTACCAGATATACTTTTGCATAATGAAAGCTATGTTGAATAGAATGTACTGCTGGATTGAAACTGTCAGGAGTGTGTGTGTGGGGAGTATACTTTGTGAGATTTCAAAGAAAGGAGAATGGAAAGCGTTTTGTTTGGCTGCTAATGAGCCATCCATCAGCAGCACTGACATTCTGTCAGTAGAGCAAGGAGGGAGAGCCAGGAACTTCACCTTGACACCCTCCCCTCTTCTAGTGTCATCTGAGGTTATGAGTGCTTTAACCTACATCACTCACATGTGTCACTCTATCCTAATATAAGTAAGAGGAGAAGCAAGGTCACAATGAAGAGTTGAAAGCTTTGCTTGAAAGCCGGGTCCAGGTGCCCCCTTTCTCACCCTCTCTACTCACGAAGCTCAGGTCCCTCCTTGACCTCTTGGTCCTTTCTGCCTGATCAACTCATTCTCACTGAGGAGCTGGGACTTTTAATATGTGGACTTTCTCAGAGGAATTGACATATTTTAGAGGAATAGGAGAAGATATTGCTACATAGAAAGGACTGAATTCCTAATGATGAAATTTGTGGTAAATCACAGGTAAATATTTAGATTCCTGGTGTCTTCGAGGCTATTCTGTTTGATTTTAATTCTGTCTACATATAATTGCTGTCCTTAGGATAATGTGGAGGAGGATATAGAAGAGTATGGTTACATAGAGGGAAAGGACCCCCAAATGAGGACCACACATAGAAAATAGCTTCCCCAGCAGGTAGTAGGAAACCTGAACTCAGCAAATTTCTTTGCTCTCTGAGACTCCATCCCACAAACCTTCTTGAGTCACTATCCATGGAATCACCCTTGTTGATAGACACTGGATTTTTCAGGCTGCTTAATAATAAAAATAATAAAAAAAATAATAAAAATCTTCAAGAGCTGTAAATATTACTTTAGGAATTCCCATTTGTAAAAACACCACAAATATTCTAATTATAAATGATTCTTATTTACAGTATTCACCCAGTGCCCCCTTAGTAAATGGACTGAAATTAATAAAATGACATTTCTTTTAAACACATCTGAATCTCTTTATTTAGTGAAAAAAAAAGCACTGTTGTAATAAGAAGCCCTGGGTTCAAATTGTGCCATTGTTACTTACTATATTTATGAACTTTTTATGAGTCATTTAACCTTCCTGGGCTTTAGTATCATCCTTTAATAAAATGAGGGAGTTGGGCTGAGTTGTCCTCTTAGACTTAATCAAGTTCTGAGTCATGATCTTTTGATCCCAATCATTCTGACTTTTAAAGTTATTTCAATAGAACCTTTTCAGTTTATTACTTTGTATTCAGAAGGTTTGCCTATCTCTGCATAATAATAATGATCATAACAATAGCTCACATTTGAACAGAACATTAAGATTCTATTAAGGTTTACAAACTATTTTTCTTGCTGAAATTCTGAGAGTGAGAAAGTATCTCAAATCAGCTGAAGAAGTGAAGAAAGAGAAATCATGGTCTCTGTCCTCCAGGAGTTAGTCTGAGGGAGACAACATGCAAAAAGCTATGTACATGCAAGATATGTTGAGATAAAGATAGAAAACAGAAGCAGAGGGTGAAGTAGGGAAAAGGAAAGGCCTGTAGAAGTAGGATTTGAGTTGAATCTTAAAGGAAGCTAAAATAGCCAGAAGGAGGAAGTAAAGAGGGAGAAGATTCCAGGAATGAAAGGCAGCCAGGGAGGCACAGAGCCCAGTGATGGACAGGCATATGCCAGGAGCAACAAAAAGGTCGATAAGAAGAGTAGAATGGAAAAAATAAAAGAGTCCAAGTTATTAAGCATTTTAAAAGTTAACCACTTTGATACAACTATTTGATTCAACTATTCTTGAAAGCAATATGGAACAATGCCCAAAGGGCCTTAAAGCTATGCATGCCCTTTGACCCAGCAATACTACTATTGAATCTGTATCCAAAAGAGAGCAGAGATAAGGAGGGGAAAAGACATACTTATAAGAAAATATTTTTAGAGCCTCTTTTGGTGGTGGCAAAGAATTGGAAACCGAGGGAGTTTCCATCAGTTGGGGAGTGGCTGAACAAGTTGTGATATATGGTTGTAATAGATTACTATTGCTCTATAAGAAATGTTGAAGAGAATAAGTTCAGAAAAATCTGGAAAGACTTCAATGAAAGCATGCAAAGTGAAGTGAACAGAATCAGGAGAACAGTATATACAATAACGGAAATATAGTATGATGATCAGCTGTGTGGGACTAAACTATTATCTGCAAAGCAAAGTTCAAAAGAACCCCAGGATACTTATAATAAAAAAAGAAATGCTATCCACAGCCAAGGAAGGAACTTTTGGAATCTGAAGGCAAAGCAAAGTCTGCTTGCTATCTTTTACTTTATTTCCTTAATTATTATTTTTATTGTATTGTGAGTGGGTCTTCTGTTATGGCATGAGGAATATGGAAATGTGTATAGCAGGACAACACTGGTAGAAATGATATTAGACTATGTACCACCTCAGGGAGGGGTGGAGAGGAAGAGAACCTGAACAGAAAAATGTCAGGAAAAAATAGTCAAAAATTGTTTCTACATGTAATTGAAAAAAATTAATGTTAATCAGTACTCATATTTTATTCTTGAGGCAATGAGGAACCATTGAATTTATTGAGAAGGGGAATGATGCAAGACAAGATCTCAGGAGAGAGATTAGGGTTGGGCATATAAATATGGAAATCATCACAATAAAGAAGATAATTGAACCCATGGGAGCTAATGAGATCACCAAGCAAGATAGAATAGAAGGAGAGAAGAAGATTCAGGACAGATCCTTTGATGATGTGTGTAACATACATAGTGTATGTGTATGTTATACACATATATGTGTGTGTATATAGACATAGATAGATAGCTATATTAAAATATACAGTAGTCATTCTCCATTCACTTTGTCTCTTTCCTATATCCACAGTTTAGCAAAATTATTTTCCTTATGGACTTCATTTCTAAGGCCATACCATGGCCTTAGAATACATATTGTGGGCATACCATCTCCTGAAAATAGTTCCATCTAGGATACCTCATAAGACTGTGAGACCTTTTCTGCCTGCTCTCCTTACTACACATCCTTTTTGGAAATGGCAAGCACCATTGAGTGTCAGGTTCTCTTGATATTAGTGCCTCACTTGATATCAGTAATCAGAGGATGATCCAACACAGGATGTCTTATTTGATCTTTCAAATAATCTTATATGATTGAAGTATAAATTTTGGAGATACTTCATCATTGTTAAGAGATAGGGATAAGAACTGGACCTGTGATCTCACTGAAACTGGGAATTCTCAGGTGAAGACATTTTTTCTTCCAAAGCTGATCAGAAACTTTGCTATAATTTAGAGCCTCTGCTGACATTTTTGTAGCTTTTTAAAGTTTGCAACAGTCTCTCTATACATTGTACTCCATGGCTCAGTTTTGTTATTCAGTTGTTTTCAAAAACTCTTCTTGACCCCATTTGGGATTTTCTTAGCAGAGATATTAGAGTGGTTTGTGATTTCTTCCTCTAGCTCATTTTGCAGATGAAGAAACTGAGACAAATAGGACTAAGTGACTGTCCCAGGATCACACCTCTATTAACTGTCCAAAGCCTGATTTGAACTCAGGAAGATGAGTCTTTTTGACTCCTGACTCGGTGGTCTATGGACTGTGCCAACCACCTAGCTGACCATGCTTCAGTTTACACAGTTCTAATGACATACTTCTACATTCTACCTCCACATCTGCTTGTTATTACCATTACCCATTACCATTCCATTTTCTTGTTCAAGAATATTCCTTTAATCATAATCTTTTTTAATTTTAAATTTCCCTCTGCTTTATGATCCCTAAACCTATATTTTGTCCTCAATACAACTTCTAATTCTTAAACAGCTCTGTCATTCTACCAACCCCTTTTCCCCCCACATACTGGCTATACTGTCCTTCTTCTCTATCTTAACTCCTTGTTGAATAAGTTCCATTCTGTTCTGGACTTTGCAAACAAACCCCTTGCTCCTTCATCAATATTACAGGTGAGCAAATTGAAGATCAAAGAGAGGAAGGAACTTGCCCATGGTCACACAGTAGGAAGTTTTGAGATTCAAACCTAGAACTTCTTACTTTCAGTTCTTCATTTTTTTCCACTACAGTTTCCTCAGCTACCCACTTTGCTTTCTAATATCAACTTGTCCTGGCCTCTAGGCATGAATTGCTATAGGTTTTCAGTTAGAATTTCCCACTCTGGGATCCCCTTTATAGGAGAAAACTACAAAGACTTCTGTGAGCTAATTTTTGAGCTACTATTGGAGCCAAAGGTATTTCAAGGAAACAGTTTTAGAGGAGACTTAAAGAAATGAATCAGAAATAAGATGATGTGTGTTCCTATATAAGCATATGCACACACACACACACATACACACACATATGCATCTGTGGAAATGTATGATAAAAAGAAGGAATTTGTTAAAGCAGCCAGAAGACATCTCTGTCTCAATCCCCCACTCTGCTCTCCTCGAATGGCACCGGTGTCTCTCTGCAGGAGCTGCCAACAAAATGACACTGCCCAGCAGGAACCCTGCTTGGTGATGCTAACTAGGCCTGAAGAATTGGCTTTCCCATTAGGAATCACAAAAGTTTTCAACCTAGACAATAAATAAGTTTGGCACAGTTCTGTGGGGAGATTTTAAGGGAATGCAAGATAGAAGGATCAGACATACAGATAAAAACAAATACTTTGGAAATCATGAGTCCAAGCATAAACTTTAACTACATGACAGGAAATTCAATTTCCTTAAAAAAAAAGCACTGTCTTGTCAGATGAAGTCCAAAGTTTTTGCATTCCCAACAGAGTTACTATTTGGTGTTCCTTTCATTCATTTAGACATTTCTAAATCTTCACTCCATTGTTCACCTTAAGTTTTATTGATGTGTTTTGTTGTCATATTTACAGATTATTCTCACTAATGAGAGGTTTCTTGTAACAAAGTAAAACCAATTATATAGCTATTATATGTAAAAACTTAAGTGAAAGCAATAATGTAGTGACCTTGTCAGAATGTATACACAATATTTCAGTTCTGTAGGGGATTTCTCTGTCTCATTTAAAAAAATAACAGAAATCTGTTTTTTCTCTTTTCAACCTCCCACTCCATTGGGGAAAAATAAAAGAAAAAACAAATTATTTTTAACAAAAATTAAGTAATGATAGATAACATGGGACACATATATAATATTAAATACAGGACATGTATTATGATATGACATATTGTGTAGTACATGTGTGTCCCTCATTCTGTACCCCAAATTGCTCACATCTTTGAAATGCCTAGCACATCTAATCATCAGCCCACACAGAATCATGTATAGTTATTCCTTTCATTATAGTTTTTACAACTTTCAAAATTGTCTGTTTTTACAGTGTTATCTCTGTTGGTGATAATCTGGACCTAAAATAGGGTGGGTATATGACCCTTGAAATGGATTCTGGAAACCTGGAAGCCCAGGCACCAGTATGGCACCTAGTAACTACAATGGGTCAGGGGCAGGTATCACACTAAGAGTTTAGTTAGGCAAGGAAATACTGAAAAACCCTATACATAACAGATGTCAGGGCAGGCAAATATTCTATAATCATGACAGAGAGACATTTTGGGTCAAGACACAACAATCTAAGTCCTGTGATGCAATCTCGTGTAAGATTTGTTTCAGGAGAGGCTCTCAAATATACTTCCTCTCAAAAGATGTCTCAGGGTTGGAGAATTATTGAGCTGTTGGTGAGAGCAGTAATAGTATTGATGAGCACAGTCATAATGGTGAAGATGCCTACACTTGCATATTGCTTTAGAGTTTATAAAGTGCTTTTCTCATACTAATTCTGAGGGAGGTAGAGTCCATTTTAATATTAAAGATGAGGAAATAGAGGCCCAGAGAGATGAAGTTACTTTGCTTTTTGCTAGTTGCAAAGCATTGCAAATGAGCACTGAATGTGGAATCAGAATACATGTTCTAGAATGAAACCTATAATATTTGAAAGCTGCAGGACCTTAGGTAGGTTCTTGTACTCCCTGTCATTCTCAGCTTCACCATCTGACAAAAGAAAGTAATGCTATATATCTTACCTATATCAAAAAGATGTTGTAATTAAAGATCTTTATGATGGCTTGAAAGAAGAGGTAAGAGAAGGTACCCCTTTGCAGAGATGGCATGTCCCAAAGTATCATAAATATTTTCAGTCTTCTTTGATATATTTAATAATTATGTTAATTTTCCTCTTTTTTTCCTTCAAAAAATTTGACTTGTTATATTGGATGGCTCTTTAGGAAGGGGGAGGGGAGGAATCCTAAGGGATGATGGTATGTAAAAGACAAAATATATATTTTTTTTCAAAGTGTTTTATAAACTTAAAAGAACTTCGGAAATGTGAGTTGCTATTGTTATAAATGTCACAGTCAGGTCTAGAAATCCTATGTTACTTACTTCTCAAATTTGTTGTGAGAGTTAAATGGGATAATGTATGAGGAGCACTTTGTAAACTTTAAAGCATTGTGTAAATGTCAGGTAAGATTATATAAGTTACAAAGAAGGTACTCCCTGGTAAAGGGGATTTCCTCACTTGGACATTAGTTCTCTGTAACAATGAAATCACAAATACATTTCCTACACCAGTCTCTAATACCAATGAGGTAGCTCTAACGCATACATTAAAATCAAACAAGATTGCATGATGTAATTAATGATAAATACTCTATGATTTCTTTCTAATTATTAATTCCACATGAGACCCAAATCAGAAAGACAGAAACTTACTAAATGTATTTCCCATTGTTATAGACTCAGAGTGGAATTTGAAAAGCTGAGATCTCCCAGAAGCTCTGCTCTTATTTAAAGGTTATATTTTGGGTACTACAACCATCCTCTGATCATTGTATGGCCACAAAATGAGGTCCATATTAAAAATAATTTTAATTGCTCATACACATTAAAGGATTAAGAATGTGTACCCTCCAGTCTATAATATGCAGATGAATTAACAGTCCTAATAGTCTATTAGTATATATGTATATAGTGAATAGAGTGAAATATGCAATGAACTGGGCCCATAAGGAAAAAGGAAAAAGAGGGCAAGACATTTCATTTAAGAAAATGGGAAATCCTTATAATGATTTCAAGTATCTTCCTAAACCAACACACATCTTTTAAGAATAGTATTCTTATTGTGATAGAATATAATTGTGAATCTTGGAAAATCTTAAATTGAAAAGAATTAAAATTGTAGAAACAAAAGGCAATGAAGAGGCAATTAATAAGAACAACAAAAAACTAGTATTTATATAAAGTGCTTAAGATTTACAAAATATACTACAAATATTTCTAATTTGATCCTCTCAATAATGGGCTACATCATTCCCCCAGCCCCCATTTTATAGGTGAGAAAACTGAGGTAGATAGGTTAAATGAATTACTTCAAATTAGTTAATATCTGAAGCCAAATTTGAACTCCTGACTACAGGTCCACTGTTTTATCCACTATGAAACCCAGTTTTTTCCAGTGTACACATAAATAGACAAATATTTACCCAAAAAAATGTGTATAAGAGAATATAAAAGAGATCAATCAGTAGGGATATGCCGCTAGTTATTCTTTTTTTTTAAACCCTTGTACTTCGGTGTATTGTCTCATAGGTGGAAGATTGGTAAGGGTGGGCAATGGGGGTCAAGTGACTTGCCCAGGGTCACACAGCTGGGAAGTGGCTGAGGCCGGGTTTGAACCTAGGACCTCCTGTCTCTAGGCCTGGCTCTCACTCCACTGAGCTACCCAGCTACCCCGCCACTAGTTATTCTTAAAAACATCCAGATAGAGTGTGTCACAGAGAGCTATCTATTTCCTCTATAAAATGTCAAGAAACCTAAAAGAATCGGTAGGACATCATATTTGTATATAGAGATAAATAAAGCAGGTAGGATGAGAATCTGTTTTTGAATTGTGAACTCTACCACTAGAGGGATTGCCCACATCCACATTCATGAGATCACAAATTCTTGCAGTTTAAATAAAGTGGAATAGAGATTAGGCTTGTTATACCATTGGTATAGAGGAAACTCTCTCTCCTAATAATGATCAGTATCTTCTTTTTCACTTATGACCTTATAGAGTTTCCCAGGTCAGAGAGAGATTAAGCCATTATATCTCACAGTCGACTTAAAATACATGATTTCAAAAGAATTAGAGTTGGAAGTGACCCAAAGAGTAATGGAAAATATGCCAGACACAAGTAAGGTAGAAGCATGTTTACAGTGACGATGTACTTGCAATAAGTGATGTTAGGGGAATCATTTTGGATATGTATGATCCAGAAAAAATGCAAATGACTTTTGTTGTTAAGAGTAAGGTATTAGAAGTAAACCAATAAAGCAGCAGTCATCAAAACAATATGGTACTGGCTAAGAGATAGAGAGGAGGATCAGTGGAATAGACTTGGGGTAAATCACATCAGCAAGACAGTGTATGATAAACCCAAAGAGGACAACTTTTGGGACATGAATCCACTATTTGACAAAAACTGCTGGGAAATTTGGAAAACAATATGGGAGAGATTAGGTCTAGATCAACATCTCACACCCTACACCA
>NC_058131.1:328073815-328101122 GCF_016433145.1 Gracilinanus agilis | reverse complement strand
GCGGGGGGTGAAGGGGAAAGTAGGAGCATGAATCATGTGACCATGTTAAAAATTATTATTAATAAATGTTGAAATTCAAAAAAAAGAATTAAAAAAAGACTTCTTTTTGAAAAAAAAAGAAGTAAACCAGTTGTCACATCCCCTCCAATATTCATTACTTTCCCCTTCTATCATTTTAACCAATCTGCTAGGTGTAAGGTGGTACCTCAGAGTTGTTTTGATTTGCATTTCTCTAATTATTAAAGTTTTAGTTGTACCAATGTTCCTGAAATGCAAGACAACCTAAAGAGAGTCATTTAGCAAAGACATAAATCTAGGTGCAGGATCCATGAGTGATCATTAATAAGGATCATACAGAAAGACCAGGTAAAAATAGGTGTCATCAACATTGATGGAGGGGTCACAGGGATGAGATCACATACCCACTAAAACATGGCTACAACAGGGGATCATAAATCTAGAGATGAATATGATTTTAGAGTTCTTCTAATCAAACTCTCTCATTTAACAGACAAAAAATAGTTGAGTCCTAGGGTAGCTATAAGTCTTTCTTGTCAAAGGTCACACTGGTAATATCAGAGGTAGGATTTAAATTCTGGTCCTCAGACTCAAGAGTAAGTATTCTTCCTTTTTATCAAGTTGTATGACTTAATTCAATTCATTTCAGTTCAATTTAATTCAACACAAAGCCTGGGAAGGATTTTGATAGTAGAGATGAGAACACTTGGGAAGTATGGTAAGGGAATAAACAGTACACATAACGATAATTGGAATAGCATTGGTCAAGGAAATCTGGGGTACTTATCCTCTCTTACCAAGCGGCCTCTAGCTTTGAGGTGACACTCAAAAAAAGTTTGTTCCTGGAGAACCTGGTTTCTGGTGAAAAGAATTAGGCTCTTTATTCCTCTATCCCAGAATTCTGGGGAAATTCATTTAAATGTTAAAATAAGCTTTCATAACTACTGTCTCCCCAAAAAAGGGAGTAGAAAGGTATTCCATGTTCATTATAGACATAGGATAAGTATTTTTTCTTGTCACACATAAGAAATGCATAAGAAACAAAAGACTCATAATCTTATTGGCAAAGACTGAAACAGGATATAGCAACCCACAATTCTGATTATACTTGGCTAAGAATTTGATATTTTAAACAATTAAAAGAAAAAAAGGAAAGAAATCTGTGGTGAGAGTGATGAACAGTCATTTCACCTTAGTTTTGGCTCCAAGGTGTTCAAATAAGTACTGTTCATAGCCACCATTTCTGAGAAGTACTTTAGGGACAACTACTGTAGGTCAAGAGACCCTCACCGTGGAACCCAGGACTTCTAATTTCCCAAAGCAGTCACTTACAAAATATCCATCTCTACTGATTTATCAATCACCTATACTCAGAGAAAGAAATGAAAAGCAGAAGAGGCATGCTAAGGTATGATCCTCAAGCTCAGATTTGTATAAGCTACACAAAGTCTGCTGCCGTGTATAAGTATTGGCCATGAATATCATGGGCACCAGGAAAGGAGAGGTGTAGTCCTTGTCCTCCACAATAAGTCCCAAAGAAAAAGACCCAAACTAAATATTCAAGAAAAAGAGAAGTGGTTTTCCCCTTTAAAGTCTAATAACTGAATGCATTGCTGGTGAAGTTCTGAATTGATCCAACCATTCTGGATAGCAATTTGGAACTATGTCCAAAGAGCTCTAAAAGACTGCCTGCCCTTTGATCCATCCGCATCATTGCTGGGGTTTATACCCCCAAAGAGATCATAAAGAAAAAGACTTGTACAAAAATATTTATAGTCGTGCTCTTTGTGGTGGCAAAAAATGGAAAATGAGGGAATGCCCTTCAATTAGGGAATGGCTAAACAAATTGTGGTATTTATTGGTGATGGTATAGGCTCAAAGGAATAATGAACTGGAGGAATTCCATGTGAACTGGAATGACCTCCAGGAATTGATGCAGACTAAAAGGAGCAGAACCAGGAGAACATTATACACAGAGACAGATACACTGTGGTAAAATTGAATGTAATGGACTTCTCTACTAGCAACAATGCAGTGATCTAGGACTCTGAGGGGCTTATTCGAACACCATTCACATTCAGAGGAAGAACTGTGGGAGTAGAAACACAGAAGAAAAACAACTACCCGTTCACATAGGTTGACGGGGATATGATTAGGGATACTGACTCTAAATGAAAAACCCTAGTGCAAATATCAATAATATGGAAATAGGTCTTGATCAATGACACTTGTAAAATCCAGTGGAATTATGCATTGGCTATGGGAGTGGGTGGGAGGAGAGGAGGGACAGAACATGAATCTTATAACCATGGAAAAATGTTCCAAATTAATTAATAAAGTAAAAATCTAAAACAAATAAAAATAAAAAAATAAGTCTAATAAGTGGATGGCTCTACCTGAGTCACACCCTTTGCTTCTTTCACCTGGGACAAGGGACTAATAAGATGGATTCTTCATCATTCCAATACCCAAACTTTAAACACTGAGCTACTGATAATATATGAAAGTGGACATAAGGAATTTCTCTTTAGAGTACAGGAAGAAAGTATTATGTCCTTAAGAGAGGCACTATCATAGTATCTGAGGTCGGGTACTACCATTTACTATAATTTTTACCATGGAAAAGCCCCATTCTCTCTTTGGGCTTATTTCTTCCACTGTAAAATGAAGGAATTAGATTTTGTGAGGGCAGCATCCTGGTTAAAGTTGAGGGGTATTCTGGGAGAAGTGGGAGAGAGCTTCACTCAGTAACTCGTCAGGGCTCCCTCTTAATGCTGTGATAATAATAGCCTACTTTTATATCATGTTTTACATGATTTACTTCATTTGAACCTCATGATCACCTTGTCAGGTCTATAGTGAAAGTATTATTATCTCCATTTTACAGATGAGGAAAAAAGTACAGCTTAGGAGAGAAAAAAAAAGAATGGCTTTCATGGACAGTAACAACAGATACAGGATTTAGGTACAGGTTTTAGACTATGCATCCAATGTACATCCTACTACATTACAATACCTCTTTCTGAAACAATGACTCTTTTTGTCCTCTAGTGATGACTTTGCTCCTGAGATTACAGATTAGTTATATGGTCTTAGAATTCTCTGCTTTTTGCTTCTCTCTCTCTCTCTCTCTCTCTCTCTCTCTCTCTCTCTCTCTCTCTCTCTCTCTCCCTCTCTTGTTTGTCAATATTTATTTTCCTGTCTCTTCTACTTCAGAGAAGTCACAGGTAAAATAGATGGAGAAGGGAAAAAAGAAGATATTTCCAGGCATGAACCAGATCTTGGACATTGAGAAAGCTTTCTAAAATTGTCTGGTTCTTAGGATGCTTTAATTTCACATCTTCTTTTTGACTTCTTGGCAGTTAATTCTTTCATAGCTCATCATCTGCCAGCATCCCCAGACTATTTTCTTACAATTGAATTTATGTCCCTTTTCTGTTTTTCACCATATGTAGTTACGTATACACGTCTGGTATCACCGTCTCCAGGTTTGAGGTTTGGGGTTTGTTTGGTTTAGTTTTCCCATCATAAACAGTGTTTCCATTTGGCTGCAGTCCTCTGGGGGAGACCTATAAAATCTGACTCATGGCGAGAGAGAGAGAGAGAAAAGGAAAAAAAATACAGGAAACCAAAGTAATATGGGGAGAAAATGAAAGAGATTTAGTGCAGCTATCAATCGGCCGTTGTGCTGGCTTTAAGAGTCTGTTGAAACAACATAATAAAAGACAATAAAGGTAGAATTTATGGCCTACCTGGTGGAAATGGTTGATGCTTTGTATCCTGCCCACATACATCCTGTACCCCATCTCTGCTTTGGAAGAGGGTTGGAGCATCCTGGGGTGCTGTCCCTCAGATCTCTCAGAGCACAAGAGAAGGAAGAGGTAGATATGGAAGGGGCAAAGACAGATTAAACACCAGGTAGGTTAAAAATCCTATTGCTCTTTGGTCCCTTTCCAGCCCTTTCTTGGCTCCTATGAGTCCCACTATTTATCGATCCAGGCTTGTCTTAAAAAACTCCGATTTGTTCAGTTTGACTGGAAAATCCCTGAGTGATTCATCAGAATCCATATGAGTCCCTTAGAACTTTCAGGGGTAAGACATTTTCCCTCAAAGAGACTGAAGGTGTAGGTCATCTTTGGTTCATCCTTTCAATAGAAATGCCATCACTGTGCAGAATGGTTGATCAAAAGTAGTACCTGGCAATTTGCAAGAACTATAACCCCATTCAGGGGCAATGTGATAGGAGGTGTGAGATTAAAATGTGCATTAAATTAGCAGTCAAAAGACCTGGGTTCAAATACTTCCACTCTTTTATTCACTATGAGACCTTGGGGCATTCTCTTCTCTTAGTTTCAGTTTCTCATCTAGAAAATTAGGAAAATGAGCTTGATGTTAGAAGTAATCTGCATGACCTTTCTGCTTGCCCCCAAGAGGTAGATATATGACCCCTTGATTGGCAACAGAATCTCAGTGGATATCTCTGACAGCTCCCTTATTAGGTTTTATAAGAGCAGAGATCTAGAGCTAGAAGGAATCTCAGAGACCATCTTGTCTAACTCCCCCACTCCCTCCCACCTCTTTTTATCCTGTAAAATGTGGCCAAAGGAATGCTGAATATTTTCCCAAAACCTACATAGATAGCATTAGTATCAAGACTTGAACCCAGAGCCTCTGACTGGAGGAAATATACTTTTCTCTGTTACCCCACTTAGTGACATGAAGCTAGAATATTTGAGAAGCAAAATGAAGTGAAAATAATATCCAGGCTTGTGTTCATATCAGGCCCATTGTGTAGCCTCTGATGACCTGGCCCTCTGTACACACTCCAAACAGATATATAGAAGATGTTACCTTTTGAGACCTGCATGTTTAATACAGAAACAGGGGACAAAGGCATTTTGCTCTTCCCAAAGCCATTTAAGGGGATAGGGCAAGAGTGGCAAAGAATGATGGTGGAAGTGTACAGAGCATCTCTGGACAAGGCAGAGAAGTAGGGGTCTAGGAGACAAGACCCCCTGCTCAGCTTTAAACCTCAGTTGGCATCAAGTCCTCATTAGCAGTCAGAGACACAGTAATAGGCTGAATAAATCCCTATAAAGCCAGGACTAATGGTGTCTGCTGGAGCCAGAACTGGTGCTTGCCATAAACAGTCCCAGGCGAAGCTTGGCCAAGGCTGCTCTAATTGTCATAGCCCAATGAGAGGGGCCAGTAAGCATGAAATGACGGATTAGTTCAAGGGTATGAATGCCAGCCTCTTCTGGGATCCTGGGATCGCCTCTGCACTATCTCTAGCTCCATGGGAGAGGGTAACAAGGAAGAAAAGAGGGGCCCTCTAAGCTTCTTGTGATTCTCCCCAGGGCAATTTCCTAGGGAATCAGAGCTGGGCAATCCAAAGTCCTAATGTCAGCAAACAGTCCCTGGTGTAGCTGTTAGAGATACTGCAACTCCCCACTGCATTCAGCTTTTTCTTGTCTTTCTTCTCTTGTTTTTCCATTTCCACTTATATCTTAATCTCCACCTTCTCTTTCTATTATCTTTCTTCCCTCTTTTCCCACTCTTATCTTATGTTTTTATGTCTTTCTACTCTTTCTACTCCTCTCTTCTGCCCATGTCCTTCTAATTTCTCTCTCCCCTCATTTTCCTTCTTTTTCTTCATTTTGCAACTTCCTTTTCTCTTTTCCCCCTATTTCTCCTCTTCACTTTTATCTCATTCTGCTTCTCTTTTTACTTCTCCCATTATCTATTCCTTCCCCTTCTTCAGCACTCTCCTATGGTGAAAAGAATACTGCCATCTTTTAGTCACTTAAGCGCAAAACCTTGTTGTAAAAATCACTACTTCTAACTCTCACCCCACAGATTCAATCTGTTGGCAATCCTGTCAATTTTACCTTTTTTTTATGATTCTTCCACCTTCTTGGTGCAGGCCCTCATCACCTTATTTCTGGACTATTGCAATAGCCTGTTGTTTGGTGTCCCTGTTTCAAATCTCTCCACTGCTCATTCAACTATAAAATTAATATTCCTAAAATTAAGACCTGATCATATCATCTTCTATTCAATTCACTCTAACAGCTCCCTATCACATCTACAGTCAAATATAAAATCCTCAGTTTGACTTTCAAAGCTCTTCATAATCTGACCTTCTCCTATACCTCACTACCATGCCCCAACATTATGTGATTCAGTAACAACAGCCTTTTTGCTATCCCTCAAACAAGACACTCCATCTCCTGACTCTGGACATGCTTCCTGGAACTTCTCTATGTCTAGGATTTTCTTCATTCTCTGCCTCCTGACTTTCTACACTTCCAATTCCAGCTAAAATTTCACCTCCTACAAGAATCCTTTCCTGAAATCCCTTAATCCTTGTTTCCTCCCTGTATCAATTATTTCTTATTTACCAATTATACACACACACACACACACACACACACACACACACACACACACACACACACACATATATATATAGTTTGTACCTAGTTATTTAAATTATTACCTCCATATAATGCTAACTTCCTTAGGAGGAAGGACTGTTTTTTTTTGCTTTCTTTTGTATCCTCCCAATTAGAATAATGTTTGACACATAATTGGTTCTTAAAAATGAATTATTGACTTACTACTCTATTCCTTTCTTGGTCTTTCTTTTTTCTCCTCTCATTCCTTCTCTTTTCATTCCCTTCTCAGATTTTCTACCATTGTTTTCTTCTTTATAATGTCTCATTTCTTGCCTTTTCTTTTTACTTTTAAAGTTGTCTTTCTCTTTTCCTATCTTCCTCCTTCACTTCACTTTGCTCTTTCTCCATCCTCTCTGCATCCCATTATACCCCCATCACTCAACATTCTCAGTACACATTACCTAGCTTATTGGTAAAATTTTTTGAAATGCCATGAAGATGGATTAGACTGTTTTGATTATGAAATACTAGTGAAAATATTTATCATCTGCTCTACATTTTTCACTTAAAAAATGAGGAAACTGAGGCTTAAATAAATGAAGCCAGTTGATTGAATTCTCACTGAGGTTAGTGGCAGAAGTAAGACTATCATACCTTGTTCCCAATCAGTATTCTTTCCTCAGAAATGATTTAAAGGAGAGGCAGTTTGGGGTGTGCTCACTGACACATCTAACACCCTTTCTATTTTTCCCTCACCTCCAGGCCCACATGCCAGGAAAGGTACCTAAGAACAGTTAGAAGCCTCTCACCTAATCCTGAGATAATTGAATTAAACAGCAAGTCTCAGGCCAGGTGTCCAGAATGGCTGCTGGGAGACCCTCTGCACTCAGCTGAGGCAGACAAGGGTCTAGATCAGGATTATGTACATAAGTAATAGACTCAAGCAGTCATTTCATTAACCACCTGGGAAAAGTGCTAACTTTGTAAATGTGGGGGCAAGGATTAGATATAAATTATATGCCATATAAACCTAATGGAACATTCTGAATGAATTGCTACTTCCCTACTGGTTTCAGAGCTAGGCTTTAATTTGGGGAAAGAGATCAATCAGTACAGCAAAGTACATGTAATGTACAGCGGGAAGAGAGATGGACTTGTAGTCAGGCAGGATCTGGGTTCTTATCTCTGTTCTGACACTTGATTAATTATGTGACCTTGGACAAGTTGCTTAACTTTAATCAGCCTGATCTAACTTTAGCTGTAAAATGGAGAAGATGATGATACTTGAAATTCCTACCTCACAGAGTTGTTTCAAGGGATCTCCTTCCCAAGTATTATATTCACTTTACTTTACAATCAACATCCCTAGAATTAAAGACCATTCCCTGCAATACTGAACTCTTTCATCTCCAAAATTCGTCCCTTGATCCCACCCCAAATCCCCAAATTCACAATGATAAGTGGTTCATATATTAGTTACTATATCAAGCCTCCCCATTTTTTCTTTCTTTTGCTCCTCTCTCTTTATCTTATCCCTCCTTTCTATGTTCCTTCATTACTTTCCAGTTCTAGAATCATTTTCATACCAACACAGCTATTGGTGTTTCAATGTATTCCAATCTAGGAATCCATTCACTGTCTCTATAATTTATCCAACTAAAACACCCCTCTCTGCCTACAAATTGTTTGGGTAGTCTCCCCCATTTAGAACACAAGCACCTTGAGAGCAGGGATTGATGTATTTGCTTTTTATATCCAAAGTGCTCATCATAGTGTTTATCATTAGTAAGTGTATAATAAACACCCATTCATTTGTTCCTAATGCATTATTTCTGCTGTTATATTAATCATACTGTTTATATCCAGCCCCTGCTCTCAGGACACAGTGTTCCCATCTTAGACTGTTAGTGAGTCATAACTCATAATGAGGGAGGTGAGGGGATAGTTTGTATGGTTTATCTCTCCTCCCTACCACCCACTAGAAACTGAGTCCACTGACTGATACATGAGGAAGCCAAAGCAAGAGAACAAGGGAGAATCTCCATCTCTGTCTCTATGACTGTCTTTCTCTCTCTGTCTCTATGTGCATCTATCTATCCAACCATCTGTGTGTATTTATGTATACATGAAGAAAGGTTGGGTTAGGTAGATTCATGGTAAAAGGGTAGGATTCTTGGGGTCAACTTGCCCTGGATAAAGCACTGGAAAAGGCAAAGGGGAGAGAGATGGTTGGAAAATCCAGATAGTTTTCCCCAGTTAGTGTGATTTGTATTGTTCAACATCCCCCAGGAGGGGACAATGTAGGATGGAAACATGTGGGAATCAAGACCTTCATGCAAGAAGGCAATTTATAAAAGGGATTCACATGGAAGAATTGTACCTACCAATTTCTGGTAGGATTTGTGGGAAGGAGTAACTCATGAGAGATCTCAGGGTGGGAGTATCAAACAGAAAGTGGCAGGGAGGAAAGGTTCCATTAATGGGGCAGTACTGTCAGGTAGAATTTACCTCTCCTTGGGACATGGTAAAGACCATACTATGTAACCCCTGAAGGCAGAGTGAAAGGAGAGGTGTTAGCTGGCAGATCTGCTACCAAGGCCAAGCAATTGGGACTTTGTCTCATGATATCATCATTCTGGAGCTGAGAACTTCCTATCTACCCTATTCTCCCCAAGGAGTTTCCCTTTCTCTTCACCCCAAGAGTTTTAGACTTCTCTTACCCCATTTCTATTCCCCTTGTCTAGTATAACTTCATTATACTGTATTTTTTGTGAATATACATAACTGGAAATAATTCTGCCATCTGGAGAAAATTCATCCCTGAGGTTGTAGAGACAGACCATTGCAATACCCTAAGGCCAGTGAACCTTGCCACCACTGTTATTTCCCATTCAAGTAATCTGAAATCCTAGGCTAGGCATTAGGTATCCCAGTTGGGTTCAGTTCAGTGGGTGTATCAGTGAGGAAAGTCAGGATTTCAGGAAAGTGGTATGATATAATAGTATATTTTAGTATATTATGGTATAATAGTATATTTTAAGACTGATGACCCAGGATTCATGAGGGTAAGCTTCCTTCCCTAAAATTACTTACATGAGCTTTGGTCACACTTTTACCTGGTAATAAGTACTTGTCTTCTCCCTATAATACTCTAAGGGCTCCAGAGTACTTAAAATCACTGTAGCAAGGGAGAATTATATTCTATCTTTTGTCCTCCCATGACCTGGCACAAAGGTCTTCATACATAATTCTAATTATAAAGACTGAGAAAAGACTGTTGGGTGTAACAGTTAAGACATAGTTCATAATCTCGTAGAGAATAATTTCTGTTGGTAAAGCCAAATTACTAGTGAGGGATAAATTATCATGAGATGAGAATATCTAGGAAATGAGTGGATAGAACCTTTGCTCAAACTTTTGCTTTGAAAGTAGAAGGGACACAGAATGATATCCTGAGATATTTAGGAGATCAAGTAAATTTTATGGTAAATATGTAGGTGTTGGGGTAAGAGTCATAGATAAAAAATGATTGAAGATAAGATAATGAATAGAAATGACCATAGAGTTAAGCTCACATAGGAGTTGGGAAGTGATGTTTAAAAGAATATAAGAGGAGTGGTTAACTATAGTAAGGCAGGGAACTACATCTTTGTCAGAAACCAGAACAAAAGAAAGAAGTATTTAGGATGATGATGAGTAGAAATGTTTCCACTTGACCATTCTTTTTCTCATAGAGAGCTTGGGGAAAAGATGGTTTAGACAGTGATGGTGAACCTTTTAGAAATAAAGTGCCATGACTGCCCCCACTGAGTGCTGGGGTGCACCTTGCCTCCCGTTACCCAAAACAGGGGAGGGTGGAAGTGTTCCCATTGGGCTGGCGAGCAGACGGGTGGGTGAAATAAGGAATGTTCTCAGTGAATGTAGAGAGAGGAAGGGGAATGGCCCAAGCACTCTGCTCCCTTCCAGTTCTGCTGTCTGTGAGCCACTGACCTTACCCACTATGTGTTCCCATTGACTGCTGGGCAGAGGGGTAGGAGATGTGAAAAATGTCATCAGGCATGGTGGAAAGGGGGAGGGGAGCAACTCCACCTGAGTCCCTCTGTCTTTTTATTAATTAATTCTTGGGGATTGAGGAAGTGAAGGCCCTGGACCCACAGAGCACTTTGCATGCTATCTTTAGCACCTGTGCCATAGGTTTGCCATAACTGGTATAGGAAGAAATAGGAGAGAAAAAATATTTGGAGTAGTCATTGTGGAGCATGACCATTCACTCTGTTGTTCTAAAACCTTCAGTTAATGTCTTCTTAATATAGGACAAAATAAAAATAAAGCCTAACATTTAAATAATCAAACTATTTAAAAATATTTAAACAATACACAATAAAACAATAAAATTAAATATTTAAATAATAAACAATAAAACAATCTATTTTAAACTAATAATCCTTTCTTCTTAAATACTTCTCTATATATCCTCAATCTAACAGGTAAAGTGACTTCTCAGCTTTTCTATTTCAGCCTGTCCTTTTGGACTTTTGTGAATTTACATAGACTATCTGGACCCCTTTTTTTTCTTATCTTCTATTGTATTCTGTTTCTTCCTCCAATATTCTTTTCTGGTCTCACCAATATAAAGCCTTCTGGATCCAATTCTGCTGTCCAACTCTTTAATCAGTTTTTCCTAGATCTCTTTTCCTTGTCTCCCCTTTGGCCCATCACTTCTACCTTTGCATATCTGTCATATCCCATTCCTCCTTACCCCAATTAGATTGTAATCTAACTTGAATGCAGATACCATACTGCCTTGGCTTGTCTTTGTATCTCAAACACAGACTATAATGGATTCTGCATAAGAGATTTAAAAATATATTAGTTGAATTCAATTGAATATAGTAGCTATAGCAAGAGGATTTTCAGGAGATATTCTCCCAAATATAATATATTTTTGCTATTCCTTTGACCTTTGTTTTCTATAAATTTGCACAGCTTTAAGTTCAGCTCCCTGTTTCTTGAAAGCCCCACCCTGTTCCAGAACTTTATTGTGGTAATAAATTTCATTTTATTGATCTGCCCAAACTCTAGCATCCCTACAACATGTAAGGAATGGGTAGAAGAGGTAGAGGTCAAAATATTTTTTTCTAATTTGAAAATTTTTAGTTAATAAATTAATTTAGAATATTTTTCCATGGTTACATGATTCATGTTCTTTCCCTCCCCTCCTCCAACCCCCTCCCATAGCCAATGAGAAATTCCACTGAGTTTTACATGTGTCATTGATCAAGACCTATTTCCATATTATTATTTGCATTAACATGATCACTTAGAGTCTACATTCCCAATAATATCCCCTTCAGGTCAAAATATTTATTAGCTGGAAAAACAAAATTTAAAAACTTTGATCTCAAATATAAGGAAATGTGATGTGGTGAAGAAAACTATGCCTAAATATATATACTCTTTGTTTTGGAGGTGTGATGACATGGATTCTATTCTAGATCTTCCAACACCTGGCAATGTGATTTGGGGCAAGGCATTCTTTTGTTAGCCTCAATTTCATTGATGTTTAAAGTGGGCTAAAAATATCAATTTCTTTAGTGTTGTAAAGTTTAAAAAGAACTTTCTTCATATGTTCCATGTGAGGAAGATGGTAAAAAGTTTCATCTATACAATTTTTTAAATGACACTGTTAATGACTTAATGAGGCTTATTCTTACTAGGAAATGTCAGAATATCTTTCAAAGCCAGGGTTGGGGTTTGACTGAGTCACACTGATTCTGAGTCTTCTACTCTTTTTAGATTATAGTCTGCCTTTCAGTTAATCAAATAATATCAACCATTTTGAGTTCTCTTGGTTATCACGATGATTAAATGAGATACTGTATGTGAAAGTTATTATACAAATGTAATTAGCATTATCTTTATTTGCTAGAGAAGATAAAATTATTAGTGAATATCCTTAGTTTCTTTAGACACTGTCCCAAAGGATAACAGTGGTCAACATTCCTATTACTCAGAATATTCCTTAGTGTTCCATTTGAAACTGATGGCAATATGTTGGATAGATCATTAATTTTCAAAAGTAGGAATCTCTAACAATTTTCTGTAAGAAGGGCTATTTAAAAAATTCCTGAAAGTCTCCATATCCCAAGAGATAAGAGGATCCTGAGTATAATGACTAGAATCTATCTTAGTAATTAAAAGTGCTATAGTCCATAAGAGAGGAAGACATGGAAATGACTGGTGCTCCACAATTGTTTAATTTTATTTTGGAAGTGCTCAATTTAAGATCACAAGAACTAAGAAGAAGTATTTAAAGAGAATGGAGTATAATTGTGGGAACTTGAAATTTTAACCAAAGAAAATAAATCCAATATCTCTTAACTTACTAGAAGCTTCATCTTGGATAAGTCACTTGACCTATCTGTGCCTCAGTTTCCTCATCCTTCTCTCCCTCTTTCCTCCCCCTTTCTTCCCTCTTCTTCNGCACAATACCATTGGCTCATATTTGATACCTAAACTTATCCTTAGGATCAAGCTATAAGATCATAGATTTAGAACTGAAAATTACCTTAGAGGCCCTTGAATTTAATGGCTTCTCTCCATTTTATAGATGAGGAAACCGAGTCTGAGAGAGGTTAAGTGACTGGCATGGGGTCTTTCACACAACAAGGTGACTTTGTAGATAGGGTGCTGGGGCTAGAGTTAGGAAGATCTGGGTTCAAAACTGACAGCAGATACTTACTAGCTATATAGACGCAAGTTACAATCTCTCTCTGCCTTGGTTTCTTCATCTGTAAAATGGGGACAATAATATTATCTGCTTCCCAGGGGTGTTGTAAGCATCAAAGGAGATAATAATTATAACTATAATAATTTCTTTCCTTCCTTCCTTTCTTCTTTCTTTCTTTCTTTCTTTCTTTCTTTCTTTCTTTCTTTCTTTCTTTCTTTCTTTCTTTCTTTCTTTCTTTCTTTCTTTCTTTCTTTCTTTCTTTCTTTCTTTCTCATGCTGATCCAAGGAAAGGGAATTCTTTAGTGATGACAATGAGTACTGTGGGTAGCTTAGAGACAGATATTGATCTAGGACTGAATCTTAAGAGCACTGCCAGAGCCAATTACAACAGCATTGCTACCAATCATGCTGAGAACTCTGGTGATAGCATTAAGTTGGATTTCTTTTCCAGTTTGTATGTTTTGAATGTATATACCTTTGGACATGTAAGTCCCTCAGTGGGGGCGCAGCAAGAACTACTTCATTTCATCATTATTTTTATAAATCCAGGATCTGGCAAAAATATTTAAACATCTTGGGAACAAATAATAAATGTTTGTTGATTCTAATTAAGTAAATATGAATATGTATTCCTCATGCTCAGGAATATTTTTTTTCCATGAATGTACCCAGAAATCAAACTGAATGGTGGAGAAAACTAGGAAGTCTCGCTAGCAGACTCAATTCAGGAACCTTCATATAAAATAAATGATTCATATGAATCTTAGAGTGATAAAGTTGGGAAGGAGCTTAGATTAGGATTTAAATCAGTGCCCTCCATTTTGTAGTTCTGGACAGTGAAGGACAGAGAAACAAAATTGTTCATGCTGAGAGTGACTGATCTAGGACTAGATTCCACATCTCCACATATTATAGAATTACAAAAAATATGCTATCACAGTTTGACCTAAAATGTTACTTTTAGGACATACAGTGTTAATACTCTAAGGTACAGAAACTATTAAAGTTGTAAGGGACTTGAGAGTTCATCTATTCCAGTGATTTCATTGGACAGACCTGGAAAATGACATCCAAAAAAAGGCTTTCCCAAGGTCAAAGAGTTGACTGAACTGAGAAGATATCTGAGCTCCAAAATGTGATAATTCTGTATGTTTTAAGAAAGTTCATATTGGAGGCTTCAAACAGACTGGAAATTTTCAAAAAGCTTGAGTCAGTTGCAAGGAACTGGATGCTGCTTTTGGGAAGTACCAGTCTAAAAATAGAGGTGGTTTTCCTGGATGAAGCATTATTTTGATATTGCTATTTCTGACCTGAAAATAACTACTCATTTCTCAATTTTGCCTCTCATTCACAATAAAGAGAAAAGTTTCTGTCTAAAAGTAATAGCTTTCCATATTTTTCTTGCTGAGTGACAGAATCTTTTGGACTACTCACCAGAACCTTTCCCTGATATCCCCCCAAAAATCCTGTTGTATCCATCTCCTGAGCCCTGGAATTTTACTTTATTTATTGCTCCATTTAGTTTTGAGTTTGGGATTCCAGAAGCATAGATTTAAAACTAGAAGACGCCTTAGCATTCATGTAATTCAAGACTCACAGTTTCTAATTGAAGTTAAGTGAAAATGTTATCTACTCAGGGTCACAATCAGCAAATAGAAAAAAAAAGAGATAAGATTTGAACTCAGGACCTCTGAGAGTCAAAACCTTCTCAGAGGGGCCAATCAGTAGACTGTTGTCAGTCACAGATCACAAAATTTGGAGCTAGATGAAAGCCAAGAGATACATTTCTCCCATGGTCCCATTTTAGATGTTACCCATGGGATGGGGAACTAGGGATTCTAGATTTTCATGGCATGGACTGGGTTTTATTCTAGGCTCTGTCCCTCAAATGTGTCAATGTCTGTTTATATCTCATTATTCCTATTCCTGATTAAAACTATACTAAAATCTAAGTAAAGCTTGAGTAAAGTAGACAACAGAATCACTATCACCTCCAAAGAAGTACTTATTGTATGGTATGAGTAGAAGATATAGACTAGATTTTAATTGCATCCCTTGAAAATGCTTTAAATTAAGTAGCTCATTGCAGTTCAGGAACAAATATAGGAAGATAAGGGAATCAAATAGTCAATTTAATTCCCTATGAATAGAAAGATATTTAAAGTATAAATGAACTATTACTCATCTCAGATGTGAACCTTCTCAGCAGTGGAAAGATTGCTAGATTTTGAGTAAAAGGACTTGAGTTCAATGCCTGCCTCTGAAATGAACTTGAAGAAGACATTCAATTCATTTTGACTTCAGTTTCCTTATCTATAAAATGAGAAAACTAGACTACCTGACCTGTATCATTCCATCTAGCTATGAATCTATGAACTGTATTAATCCAGATCCCTTGCCTACCCACGGCTATGTCTCAGCACTTACGTTCCAGGGTATATAGAAGTTTCTGGCCATCTTCCTTTTCTAAGTAATATGTTGCTGAGGAAGTCTTTCTCTAATATGCAAGTGCCATTCTCTTGAAGTCCAGTATTTTCAATCACTTAACAAATTTCACATTTTCTTAGAGGGAAACAAACAAGGTAGTCAGGATTCTTAGGAATTTGTATCCCTAATCTAGATTCAGAAAAGGAAACAAAAAGGCAAAAGGTGGTCAGGAATTTGAGGTCCATGATTCACTTCTTAGGTTCACCTCAGTAGGCATTACCCAGTTACCATGTGCTTTTCCTTCCTCACTTTCTGTTTCCATGTTGGAAAGAGAAAGGAGGGGATAGGAAGGCAGAGATGGGGAGAAGCATAACTTACTGCATTTGGGTCTAACATTTAGGGAGAAAACGTGTGAAGTGGACAAGGGTGGAGGGTAAATAAAATCCTAACACATTATTATATACCTATGGGGAAAGGATATTTCCTGTGATGAATCCATTTCTACTCCTACTCCAACCCCTACATGGAACATCATTCTGGAGATAGCTGCTATCCACATATTACAGGGGACCAGTCAGAACCTCCTATACCTCCTTATTGAGGGACTAGTTTACATATTTACACTCACTGGAATTACTTTCCAGCATATAGGTCTATGCTCTATAATCTTATCAAGTTGATTCAAATATTTATCAAATTTATCAGAGACTCCCTTGTTCACTCTTGTCTATATGACTAAAACAATGAAAATTTATATTTTTGGAAGTGATTCATCTAAAGACACATTGCTAGTTAATAGCAGAATCTGGACTAATGTGCTTCACAGTACAAGAGGCTCTTTTGCAAGTACCCCTTCTGAGCATTTGTCAACCTAGAGGAAAAAGAGCAGGAGAGCATTGGGCATATGAACAAGGGCATACAAAGGGAACTCTCTCCTAAGGGGAAGAAAGGAAGAGGACAAGGAATCTTATTTTCATATACTTTTCATGACTTTTCACATATACCTTTCACATACTTTTTATGGCAAACTTTGCCAACTTCATAATTTTCAAGGGAATTAGTTTAATGTTTTTCTTTATGACAACTCCCTATAGTAATGCAAGAAAACTCACTTTGCTGTGAATTAGAAGACCTGGGTTCTTCTAGCAATCCTGCTTCACACACAAGATATTTGACAAGTCATTTCACCTTTGATGTTCTTAGTTTCCTCATTTTCAATATAAAGCTAGATGTGCATAAGGCCCTTAACGTTGACATTTTGCTCAAATATTGTATTTTCTAACTTCTCTACCAGCTCATTCATTCCATGCTCAAAGGCTCTATTTCTATTTTTCTGTGTCTATGGGGATTGCTTTTCTATTATCTCTCTTGGATGAATTTATTTAATTAGATATGCCTGTGGTGAAAGATGCAATGTCCCCTGCAATTTTTGGTGGTGGTAATTTGAAGAGGAAGAAGGAGTATCCTGGAAAGAGGGGCCAGAGGATCATTAGAAAGGTCACATTGATAAATGCAAATTAAAACAACACTGATTGGCTAATATGCAGAAAAGGAAAATGACAAATGTAGGAGATGTGGGAAAATTGGGACACTAATAAACTGTTGGTGGAGACATGAACTGATATAATCATTCTTCAGAGCAATTGGGAATTGTCCCCTATGGGCCATAAAACTGCATACACTTTGACCTAGGAATACCATTACTAAAATGGTATCCTGTTTTAATTTTTAATTTATTCATTTTCAAGTATCTTTCCAAAGTTCCATGATTCATATTATTTCCCTTCCCCTCTTTCCTTCCCCCTCTCAGAGATGACAAGCAATTCCATTGGGTTATACATGTATTATCACGCAATGCCTATTTCTATATTATTCATGTCTATAATAGAGTAATCTTTTAAAACCAAAACCCCAAGTCCTATACCCCTATAAACAAGTGATAAATCATATGTTTTTCTTTTGCATAGAACTGTATCGTAATGAGATCAAATATAGGGGAAAAGGACCTACTTGTACAAAAATATTTATTGCAGCTATTTTTGTGTTGGCAAAAAATTGGAAAGTTAAGGAATTTGTGTAAATTGGGGAATGACTGAACAAGCTGTGGTATATGACTCTAACTCTAACAATATTATTGTGCCATAAGAAATGATGAACAAGATGTTAACCAAAAAAATCTGGAAATACTAATATTCATGAAGTGTCAGAAAATAAAGTGAGCAGAATCAGTAGAATGCTGAATACAGCAACAGTAATAAAGTATCATGATATATTGTGAATAACAACTATTATCAGCAATGCAAAGATCCAGGACAACTTCAAGGGACTTATGACAGAAAACAGCTATCTACTGCCTTATGAGGAAATGGTCAAGTTTGAATGCAGATTGAAACACATCATTCTTCACTTTATTTCCTCCATGAATTTTTCTCTAGGGTAAACAACAGGTGTTTTGTTTCACAACATGATGAACATGGAATTATGTATTGCATTATAACATGTGTACAACCTATATCATATTATCTGCCTTCAACACCCAACTACTTAGATGGTATTTGGATTTGATCTTTGGCACTCAAATGCAAACTCACATAATTAAGATTGTTAAATTATTACAAGGATGATTAATAAAGGTTTTTTTAAATTACTATAGGTTCCCTGCCTTCTTTCTTTTTGACATGGACACAGGTAGGATACAGTGCATTTATAAATTTACTAGCCTCATTCTACCTCTGATTTTTCTTCCCTACATAAATTGTGTCCATTCTTCAATGGAAAGTACATATTCTATTTCTTTTTCCATTAGGAAGGTGTTCTAGACAAATCTGAGGCCCCATCTTTTAATGGAAGCCTTCCCCAACTCCTCTTAATTCTGTCTTCCCTCTATTCATTATTTCATATTATCTTGCATATAACTTGGGTTTGAGGCCTGTCAGTTCCATCAGTTTGGTTCAGGCCCTATCTCATTTGGGTCTGGTCACTGTACATGCTGTAGCTTCATGGAGCCATAGGTGCAAACTAAGTTAAACAAAGACACCAAAGGTGGATAAACAGCCCTGAATAGGGCTCAGCAAGTCCCCTTACCAGAGGTGCTGAATCTCCCTGACTATCCCAATAAATGTTTATGGATTGATTAATTCTAAGCTCTATACTAGGTCTAACAATCTAAATTTTATCTTCTAAGGTCCTTTCCAGCTCCAAACTTTTACGATCTGAAGATTGTTCAAAGTCTAATTCCTCATGATTCTATGACATCTCTTATGTCATGGCTTTTACTGGTCCCTGGGATAGACCTGAACTGTACTCCATTCTCTTGCCATTCATCCCAGTTAAGAGGGATCACAAAAGGTTTAGGCCCTTTCTTCAAAGTTCTGCTCTGGAAACAACTCATCTGTTTCCTCATCAAGCAATGTGTGGAGCTCTGGGTGCATGTCATCTCCTGTAAAACGTAAAATTCAAACCTTCTATCCCCTCTCCAAAAGCTTTTCAATCTCCTATGCAATTGTTTATTAAGAAGATAAAAAGATTGAGGGTTCTTCCAAGACCTTAGTACAGTGACCATAAAGACAGATTTGCTTTGGGATTTGCTTCAATTTCTCCTTCCCCAGATTCTACCAGTACTATTTGCTCTCATCTGAGTTCCAGATGCCTAACCTTTCCAGTATCCCCATGAGAGGTAATTGCCCTTCACTCTGTCATGAAAATTGGCTCTTATCTCTGTCCAGGCCCCAGGTAAGAGAAACATGTAAATATGCTCTCTTTCTCTGTGTGTGTGTGTGTGTGTGTGTGTGTAAGTGTCATGAAATTTCCAAAGTATTCTCAAGTTCCAAAGATTTTAGATTCACTTGAGTTAGTGTGAAATAAATATATATGCATGCCATATTGCACTGGCTGGAGGCAGGAAAGGGGGCAGGTGGCTAATCATTATATTCATTTTACAGATGTAGATTCTAGGCTCAAAAGGGCATGGGAAGTGAATTTCCTGTGGTTACCTATGTGGTAAGCAGGGCTGGTTATAATGATAATATCTTCCCTCTCTACTTCAAAAGTTTATTGTGTGGGTTAAATAACAAAGACAGTGTGCTTAGTGGAATTAGCTCTTGACAAGTTGCCTTAAATATCTAGATCTGAATCTAAACTCTATTTTTTTTTATACCTGAGTAATGATGGAGACAACACTTAACCTCTTTCATAGTTTTTTTCTTTATGAAATGAGGAATTTAAGCTAGATAATCTTCTAAAAAATCTGTGAAAAGAAACTTTTAAAATTATAAAATACCAAATTGTAGAGCATTATACAAACAGTAGGGAGTTATTTTGTTTTTATTTTTGTCCAGACCTATGAATTCATCAGTATGGGTAAACTCATAGTGGGGAAGCTTCTTCTACTTATGCATATTAGTAACTTGCATTCAAGGGAGCTGTTCCTATACTTGTTATAATTGTTTTTGTTAATAATGATAATATTCCAGGCAAAATAATAGTAATAAAATGCCTTTCCCTCCAGCCAGTTCCATTTTATGGGAAGTACATTTGGATTAATCTGTGTAACTTAGGTACTAGTTAAAAGCTTCCTTCCTTTCTCCTGACAATACAGATGAATTTAATATTATTTGTTGCTTTTATTTGGGTTTTTCTCCCAAAATGTAATGAGCAAGTCACTCTGACACAATAAACAAACCCAGGCCAGTGGGGTTCTTGGCATATTATCCATATTTGCTAATGAACGAGTCAATCTGTCAACAATGTGTATTGAACATACCCCATGTGCAGGCAGCTGCAGGGAAAGAAAAGTGAATGACAATGTAACAATTATAAGAAAGAATTTTCAAACAACTGGAGCTTTTCAACACTGCAATGGGCAGGCTTGTGAAGATAGCTATCATATAGAAAGCATTTTTCTTTAGATATAGGTTAAACATGATGACCTCTAGAAGTATTCAAATGGATCCTAGATGACTGGGAATGTTGTCTAGAAGGCTTTTCTGCATTGGTGACATATACAGGACGAGAGAGAACCTCTTAGAACTTGGCAACTGGTTTCGATCGAAAGCCTCCCTGATGCCATCTTAGTGATTCATTGAAAGGAGTCCACCGCCTTACTGAACTTCATTTTCTCAATATATATTCTAATAATTTGTCATGAATAAAATTTCTTTCATTCTTTTATTAATGTTTATTTCTAAAACCTTTTATCCCGAGGATATGCCTAGTTAAGAAATTCTATTATTCTGCAATGCTGCAGAATTCATGTCCTCTTTGTCTTGTTCTTCACTCATGGATAGGACAGAGGTCTATGCATATTCTCCCCAGAAAATACTTTGATTTCTCTTTGGAAAGCGAGCACTGTTGGCAGCTAGGTACCTCAGTGGATTGAGAGTCAGGTCCAGAAATGGGAGGCCCTGGGTTCAATCTGACTTTAGGTATTTCCTAGCTGTGACCCTGGGCAATTTGCTTCATCCCCATTGCCCAGCCCTTACCATTCTTCTGCCTTAGAACCAATACACAATATAGATTCCAAGATGTAAAGTAAGGGTTTAAAAAGAAAGTGAAGACTGAGTCTGACTTGATAGCAGTCACTCATTCATTCCTCTTTTTTTTTTCTCGATAGGGTCTTTTTGATTTTTGACAAATGGGAGGGGGAGAGGAGAATAGGCTACCAAAGGTAAAATAAACTGTAGAATTATACGAAATTCCATACACTTCTAAAAATGCACAAAAAATATAGTCAGTGCTATATGCAGGATACCTGGCTAGTTAAACCAGGTTTATCTGCTTAGGGAGGAGAAGAAAAAGATTACTGATAATGCAGAGAAGGCAGAACTACGCAATTCTCATTTTACTTCTATTCTCTTTACCAGGAGACGTAAAGAGACATGATGCAGTAGCTAGTCAGTCTCTGACCTAGAAAGATCTGATGTCAAGTCCCCACTTCTAATGCATTCTGATTGGATTACTCTGTCTAAGTCATTTCATTTCATCTTTTTTTTCTGGACAACTCTCTAAGACTCTAAGACTATAACTGACCTGCATCACTAGGAGTTTCCTTACCCAAGAATTCCCTATGCCAATGAAATTATAGATCCAATCCCACTTCTTAATAAAAAAAAATTAGAGCAGTGGGGCGGGTTGACAGAGAATTAAAATCAAAGTTTTTAGGAATATAGATCCAGAAGTAGAAGGAAACTCAGAGACCTTTAAAGTCAATATCCTCATTTTATATATGAGCAAACTAAGATCCACAGACCTTAAAGTCTTTTTTAACATCATACAGGTAATAAATAGTGGGATTAGAACTCAGATCCTTCCCCTCCAGACTAAGAGTTGTTTTTTTTTTTTCACTGTACCATAACAGTAACAGCTAACTTCTCAAACAGGGCACCCAACTCAGTTAAAAGGTATCCCAGAGAATTTGAGAATTCAAATGAACCTCATAGTTCAAATCCAATCCATTCCTTAACAAGAATATAATTTGTAATTATACAAATGATCATGAAGCCTTTGTTGCAAGACCTACAGTTAAGGGGATTTATGTCCAGAGCAATCCCATTCTGCTTTCAGATAACTCTAATCCTTAGGAAATTTTTTTCTTCACATCAAACTGAAAATGTCCCTTTACAAATTCTACCTATTGTCAGTTTCCCCCCACCCACTTAGGGCTAAACAGAGAGAGCTTAATAATTCCTTTTCCTTGTGACAACCTTCAAGTCCTTAAGACAACTGCAATTCTCTCCTCTCACTCTTTCCTTCTCCAGGATAAATCTCTCCCCTTCCTTCCATTCATTTTACTTATTTTTTTTTATTGTGTGGTCTTAGTTTACTTCTTCTAGACCCTCTCCAGCTCATCAATATTCTTCCAAAAATTTAATAACAGTTATAATAAAAGTTTACACAGTACTTTAAGGTCTGCAAATCTTTGTACATGCATTATCACATCTTGTCTTCCCAACAACTCAGTGAGGTATGTATTATTATTTTACCATATTTACCAATGATGAAATTGGTTTGAGAGAGTTAAAGTGACTTACCCGAAGAAACCCAGCTAGTAAGTACCTGAGGCAGGATTTGAACTCAATCTTTTTATTCTCCCAAGAATTGTGGGATTTTTTTCCAGATTACATATCAATACAAGGCATAATAATAATTTTCTGATGTTTTGTGATTCAAGTTCTCTCCCCCTCTCCCATTCTTCCTCCCTCCCTAAGGTAATATTACATAAGTTGTACATATATTATTGATAATACATATGTCCATGTTCATCATGTTGTGAAACAAACTTAACACTTACACTAAAGAAAAAATCATGGAGGAAGTAAAGGGAAGAATGGAATGTTTCCATCTGCATTTGAACCATTCCTTCTTTGGGAGGTGAATAGTTTTTCCCATCAGGAATCCCTTTGAGTTGTCCTGCATCCTTGCCTTGTTGATAATAGTTAAGTCATTCACAGTTGTTCATCATACATTATTGTTATTACTGTATATAACTTTCTCCTGGTTCTTCTCATTTTACTTTGCATCACTTCATGTAAAGTCTAAGACTTGTGTTCTCAAACTCTGTACTACTTAGTTGCCTCAAAATGTAGCTCTCAGAACTGGACACATTCTTGAGAAGCAATCAAACTACAACAAATTACAAGATTATCACTCCCTTAAATTTGGATACCATTTCTTTTTTTTTTTAAATCCATTTGATTTTTTGACAACCATATCAAATTATTGATTCATATTGACATTGCAATCCACTAATCCCCTTATCCTTTATAAATAAGCTGCTATTTTCCTGTCTGTCTCCCATATTGTATTTGTTAAACTAGTTTAAAAAAAAAACTTACCTTCTGCCTTAGAATCCATACAAAGAATCAGTTCCAAGGCAGAAGAGCAGTCAGGGTAGGGCAACTGGGGTAAAGTGATTTGCCTAGAGTTATACAACTAAAAAGTATCTGAGGGAAGATTTGAATTCAGGACCTTCAGTCTATAGGTCTGACCCTCTATCCACTAAAGCACCTAGTGCCCATATTAAGATAATTTTTGAAAAATCAAGTTTAAAACTTTATAATTATCATTATTAATTTATATCTTACTAGATTTAACCAAATATTCTAGCTTATAGAAATCTTTCTGGATCCTGGCTGGCATACAACTTGTTGATTTGTTTACCCACTTTTTGTGCAAATTTCATGAGCATTGATTCCACCAATGCTATTATTCAAATACTAATGAAAATGTTAAATAGCATGGTGCCAAGAATAGGTCTAAGGCCACCACATTGGGGCCACTCCTCTAGAGCTTTCCATTGAAATTGGCACCAAACTCTTAAATTCTCCTCTTTGGAATTAGACAATTTAAATTTTTGTGAACCCACCTATCTGCAACTTTCATTTAATCCACATCTTAGCACCTTTCCTCAAGAATAATCTGATAGGCTTTCTCAAATGCTCTCCTAAAAACTATGCAAACAAAATTCTAAACTTTTCTCCCTTCTGGTGACACTTATAGAAAATGAACATAGGGTTCTTCTGAAGAATCTTTTTTTTAAAGGGCCAAGTTTTATGACTTGTTTTGGTTGAAGCCATTCTGGATCTTGGGATTATTTATTTTCTTGGATTTTTATAAAATATCTCACTACATGCTATTTTTATTTGTTTTTTTAATTTTTTAAATTACTATAATTACATTCTAAAATTATGTCCATAATAAAAGTCAGACTAACTGGATTTTAGTTTTAAGACTATATTATCTTTTTCATGTTAGGGGAAAATTAAGACATTTTTCGTCCTCTAATCCTGTGTTACCTTTCCTGTTCTCCATGATATTTCCCATATCAATGGTAATGGTTCAGTAAAGAAAACTTGTGAATGTGGTCTCTGAGTCATAGTCAGTGATATTTAAAGAATTTTGGAAGAAAGCCTACGTTTCACAGGTCTAGAGATGGACAAATGTGGCATCTATTTTCAAGGGAAAAAAATCTTGCATATTCAAATAAACTTTATTTTGATTTCTAGCAGAATTGAAGAAAAGCTTCAAAGAGATGGTTTGCAAGCATTTATAAGAGGAAGTAATGCACCATAAAGGATTTATTTAGAATAGGCCATGCCAAACTAACTTTATTCCCTTTTTCTGTCAGTGTTACTACATAGTTAATGGGGCTAGGGGAGGGTGGGAGGCCATAGACATTAAGAACTTCACTAAGGCATTTGACCAAGTCTTACATGATATTAGAAAAATAAAAGATGAAGAAATATAGACTAGAAGGGTAGATGATAGCAAAATTTAGGTGATTTAGATCAGCTTTAATAACTAGTTTCAAAGAGTTATGATTAATATTGATGTCAACCTGGAAGCAGGTCTCTAGTGGAGTGTCCTTGACATCCTTCTATTTAATTTTTTCAACAACTTGCATTAAGGAATAGATGAATGCTTGTCAAATTGTAGATTAAAAAACTCTAAGATCATTAACTAACATATTGGACAATAGAATATTTATATAAAAGGTTTTAAACAGGATATCTCTTTAAAATATATCTGAATATAGACAGATATATCTATATATACACATAATACATATATACCATACATTTAATTAATACATACATATTTATAACAATAATATTACATTTGAGATCAAATTTCGTAAAAAGTAATATAAGGCCTTAGCCTTAGATAGGAAAACAAATCATCTTCTAAATTATAGGAGGGAGGTGATATGGTTAAACAACAAGCACATTTGAAAATGACCTATGTTCTTCATCAAAATGCAAGCTCCATATAATTCAACAGTATGACAGGTCAGGCAGGAAAAAAAGTCATCTTCTAATAAATTAATAGAAGTAGTATCTAGAATGAAGAAAGTGACAGGCCTATTATTTCACTATAGTTGAGAGCTATACTGTGTTCTGGTCAGACCATGTCCAATACTGGGTTCCCTCTGGACCCCACATTTTTGGAAAGATATTTTCAAACTGGAGCAAGTGAAAAGAAAGTAATCAGGGTAACAAAGGGTCTAAGAACCATAAAAAAACTATATAAGAACCAAATGTAAAAGAAAGGGTTATTTAGGAAGAGCTATCACAGGGAAGGATTGGGAGTATTCTCCTTAAGCCCAGAGGAAAGAATGAAGAGCAAAGAAGAAAATGTGCAAGTATGTCAGCTCAATGCAAGCAAAGCCTACCTAAAAATCTGGGCTGCCTTGGGAGATAGTGACTTCTTAATCAACAAAGGTTTTAAAATGCAGGCTAGTTGTGAGAATGTTATAGAGAAGACTGATTTTCAGTCAAAGATTATAGAAGCATCATACACATTCAGAGCCGTAAGGGACCTTAGAGGTAATCAAGAACAACTTCCTCCTTTTGCACATGAGGAAATTGAGAAAGAAATGTTAAGTGGCTTACTGAGGGTCATACAGCTATTAAGTACCTGAGATAGAATTTGAAACAAAGTCTTCCTGACTCTGAGTTCAGTTGCTCAATCTAGTGTCATTATCCTATCTAGTAGATGACCTCTGAGTTCTCTTCACACTTTAGATTCTTTCATTTTCTTGGATATAGCTCTTAACCTCAAAGAGCTGACAGTATAGTAGAGTGATGGCAAACCTTTTAGAGATGGGAGTGCCAGGCCCTCTCCCCACCCTACCCCTCCCAGACCAAGTGCTGTGCCTGCTACCCTAAGACTAAGTGCCATTCCTTTTCCTGCTACTTCACTCCTTGCACCTCCTTTTATCCCAGACAGGGGAAGAAGGAAGCACTCCCATTGGGCTTCTGGATAGAGGGGCAGGTGAAGCGAGGAATGTCCTCATGCACATGGAGAAGGGGAGGGAGCATCTCCATCCCAAGTTCCTCTGACTTGCTAGTAATGAACTCCGGAGAGTGACTGGTGTGCCCACAGAGAGGGCTCTGCATGCCTCTTTTGGCACTTGTGCCATAGGTTCACCATTACTGGTCTAGCAGACGAGATAAGAAATATTAGCAAATAAGTATAGTACAAAGTAAACTATGAAAGTGTGTTAGTTATGAAGGGAAGGTGATAAGAGTTTATAGCACCAGATATGGTGCTAAGAACTTTATAAATATTCTCCCATTTGATCCATATAACAACCATGTGAGGTAGGTGCTATTATTAACCTCATTTTATAGCTGAGGAAACAGAAACAAAGAGAGATTAAGTGACTTGCCCAAGTTCACACAGATAATATGACTGAGATAAAAATTGAACTCTAGCCTTCATCACTACAGATCCAGTAATCAATATACTGTGTTATGAACTGCTATTGTTTAAGAGATATACAAACAGAGTTCTATAAGAGTTCAAAGGAAGAATAGATCTTAAGCATTTGAAAGGGGAGAAGATCAGAGAAGGCTTCATGGAGGATGTGGCGTTGAACAGAGGCACAATGATAGGACAAAATACAATGTGTTTAAAAAAGTTTTCTAGTATGACTGGATTAGTGTATTCATGTCTATTAAGCCTGGAAAGTGATGTTGGCATCAGTTTTTGGAGGTTCTTGAAATGAAAGAAAGAAGAAAAGAAAGGAAGAAGGGAAGGGAGAGAAAGAAAGTAAGAAAGAGAGAGGGAGGGAAGGAGTGAGGGGAAGAGGAAAGGAAAGGAAAGGAAAGGAAAGGAAAGGAAAGGAAAGGAAAGGAAAGGAAAGGAAAGGAAAGGAAAGGAAAGGAAAGGAGAGGAGAGGAGAGGAGAGGAGAGGAGAGGAGAGGAGAGGAGAGGAGAGGAGAGGAGAGGAGAG
>NC_058131.1:328018660-328064164 GCF_016433145.1 Gracilinanus agilis | reverse complement strand
GTCCTAGGTTCAAACCCGGCCTCAGCCACTTCCCAGCTGTGTGACCCTGGGCAAGTCACTTGACCCCCATTGCCCACCCTTACCACTCTTCCACCTATGAGACAATACACCGAAGTACAAGGGTTAAAAAAATTTGGATGCTATACCTGTAGTGCAAACATGTTGAGTACTGATATTTCTTTGTTGTCTATACTGCCTTTCATCTGAATGAAATTATCTTCCTAAACTCTTAAGCAAATCTATTTTTACTTTGGCTTTGCCAGATATCATGATTGCAACTCCTGCCTTCTTTTTCTCAGTTGATGCCCAATGCATTTTTCTCCAGCCTCTTACCTTTACCCTATGTGTGTCTACCTGCCTCATGTGTGTCTCTTATAGACAACATATGGTAGGATTGTGGTTTCTAATCCACTCTTTTATTTGCTTTCATTTTATGAGCAAATTCATCCCAATCACATTCAGAGTTATGATTACCACCTGAGTATTCCCCATCATTTTGATTTCCTCTTTTAATCCTGCCCTTTCTTCTTTTACTACTTCCTTCTAGACCAATATTTTGCTTTTAAATCAGTCCCTTTATTCCACACCCTTAATTTACTTTCCTTCCCATCCCCTCCCATCTTATTCCCCTCTTATTTGTATTTAAGGTCTACTAAATTCCTTCCCCTCTGCTTTCCATCCCTGTTGATACTCCCCTCCNTTCCACCTATGAGACAATACACCGAAGTACAAGGGTTAAAAAAATTTGGATGCTATACCTGTAGTGCAAACATGTTGAGTACTGATATTTCTTTGTTGTCTATACTGCCTTTCATCTGAATGAAATTATCTTCCTAAACTCTTAAGCAAATCTATTTTTACTTTGGCTTTGCCAGATATCATGATTGCAACTCCTGCCTTCTTTTTCTCAGTTGATGCCCAATGCATTTTTCTCCAGCCTCTTACCTTTACCCTATGTGTGTCTACCTGCCTCATGTGTGTCTCTTATAGACAACATATGGTAGGATTGTGGTTTCTAATCCACTCTTTTATTTGCTTTCATTTTATGAGCAAATTCATCCCAATCACATTCAGAGTTATGATTACCACCTGAGTATTCCCCATCATTTTGATTTCCTCTTTTAATCCTGCCCTTTCTTCTTTTACTACTTCCTTCTAGACCAGTATTTTGCTTTTAAATCAGTCCCTTTATTCCACACCCTTAATTTACTTTCCTTCCCATCCCCTCCCATCTTATTCCCCTCTTATTTGTATTTAAGGTCTACTAAATTCCTTCCCCTCTGCTTTCCATCCCTGTTGATACTCCCCTCCCCCCTGCCGGCTTTGTTTTTTCCCTTTCAACTTCATTGTAGGGTATGATAGAATTCTATACCCCAATGGATCTAGATGTTCTTCCCTCTCAGAATTGATTCCACTGAGAATAAGGTTTAAGTATTACCTATTACCACTCTCTTCTTCTCCTTCTTATTATAGTATTCTTCCCCACCCCCTCCCATTTTCCTCTTTATGTGATATAGATCATTCTATTTTTCTTCTTCCTTTAAGTTTCTCTTGTTATCATCTTCCATTGCCACCCCCTTTTTTGCATATCATCTTAAACCACTTAGTACCTCAACCTCTACCTATGAATAATTCTTATATCTATTATGATAGGGAAAATAATTTTTGAGAGTTATAAAGATCAATTTTCCATTTGGAAATATAAAAATTTGATCTTGCTGAAACCCTTAAAATCCCCCCCCACACACTTTCTTGTCTACCTTTTCATATTTCTCTTGAATTTTTTTTATTTGGACATCAATTTTTCCATTTACTTATGGCCTTTTCTTAGGAATACATAGAAATCCTTTGTGTTGTTAAAATTTCCTGGAAGTATATAGTCAGTTTTGATGGGTAGGTGATCCTTGGTTGTAGACCCAAATATCTTGCCCTTCTGAATATCATATTTCAAGACTTGCAGTCCTTTAGTGTGAAGGTTGCCAGATCCTGTGTAATTCTGACTGGTGCTCCTTGATATCTGAATTGTCTCTTTCTGGCTTCTTGCAATATTTTCTCTTTGGCTTGGAAGTTCTTGAATTTGGCAATTATATTCCTGGGGGTTGCCTTTTGAGGATTTAATGTAGAGGGTGATCTATGGACTTTTTCAGTGTCTATTTTTTCCTTTTATTCAAAAATATATGGGCAGTTTTCTTGGATAATTTCTTGTAATATGATATCAAGGCCTCTATTTTTTCCAGGTTTTCTAGTAGACCAATGATTCTCAAGTTGTCTCTCTTAGATCTGTTCTGTAGATCTGTTTTTTTCAATGAGATATTTCATGTTTCTTTCTATTTTGTCATTCTTTTGACTTTGCTTCATGAATTCATGCTGTCTTGTGAGATCAATAGTTTCTACTTGCCTAATTCTAATCATTAAAGTTTGATTTTTCATCTATGATATTTTGATTTTCCTTTTCAGTTTGGTCTATCCTACTTTTCATGGCTTCCAACAGGTTAATTCTTGTCTCCAATTTCCTTATTATTCCATATAATTTTTGTACCTCTTTTTCCAAATGGGAGATTCTGTCTTTTAAACCCTTATTTTCTTTATGAATTACTTTCATTTTTTTACCACTTTTCTTCTCATTGTTCCTTCATCTTTCTTACTTGGTTCTTGAGCTCCTTCTTGAGTTCCTTGAGAGCTGGTGACCAATTTTACTATTTTTGGAAAATTTGGATTTTTTGGTTGTTTTTCACTCTCTGCTGTCACCTCAGTACTCTGCCGTTTTCCTCATAGAAGTTCTCCAATGTCAGAGGCTTTTTTTATTGTATCTTATTATTTTTTTAGAACTTATGGATTGTAGTTTTTGGGTGTTGTTGGCGATTGCTGTGTTAGTTTTCTCTTCCCTTCCCAGCTAGAAGTCTGAGGGAGGAGGGCAGCCAACAATCAGTTTTTTCCTTGAGAATATTTTTCTAGTCTCCACCTCTTCTGCTATGGGAAACTCATTTCTGCCCTATCTCTGTGTCCATCTTCCATACTCCTAAGACTTCGGTGTCAAGTCTGGTTACAAACCATATATTACCCTTAAGGTAAGTCTGTGGTGACCTCAGCCAGCCCAGGAGAACCTAGAGATTGCCCCGGCTCTCACTCTGACTATGGCATGGTAGGTGGTATGGGGGAGGGGTGATCAGCTCACAATGTGGTAGGTGTCATTTCATCCCCTTATAGTGTGGAAATGGCCAAACTCTGTTTACCTTTAAGGCTGGGCACTGCAGCAGAGCCCCATCAATCTTCTGATTTTGATTTTTATCCTTTTGAGACACTTTATATAGGTCGGTTGTGAGGAGAAGTCCCTTCCTTCTTCTTTTCAGGCATTTTAGCCCAAAAGTCCATCATCAATATTATTATCTGACCCTTATTTTTTTTTGTGGATCATGTATGTACAATTTCTTTAAATTTTTATCTATAGTATTATTCTTGGCTAATGAGAATACATGAGAAGGATACAAGGGAAAGACTTTAATGAGCAATATTCAGCAGCAGACAACCTCTTTAAAATCACACAATTCACAAAGGATTTGGAGAATACATGACCTCACTATGCTCATTGTTTTAATCATATTTCATGGATTCACAAGAGAATTCTATCAGACATTCAAAGAGCAACTAATCTCAATACTATACAAATTATTTGATATAATAAGCAAAGGAGTCCTACCAAATTCCTTTCATGACACAAATATTGTACTGATTCCAAAGCCAGGAAAACCAAACACAGAGAAAGAAAATTACAGACCAATCTCCCTAATGAATATAGATGCAAAAATCTTAAATAGAATACTAGCAAAGAGACTCCAGCAAGTAATAAAGAGGATCATCCACCATGATCAGGGGGAATTTATACCAGGAATGCAAGGATGGTTCAACATTAGGAAAACCATACACATAATTGATCATATCAATAATCTAACAGAAAAATCACATGATTATCTCAATAGATGCTGCAAAAGCCTTTGACAAAATATAGCATCCATTCCTATTGAAAACACTGGAAAGTATAGGAATAGAAGGATTTTTCCATAAAATAATAAGCAGAATATATCTTAAAACCATCAACAAGCATCATATGCAATGGGGATAAATTAGAAGCCTTCCTAATAAGATCAAGAGTGAAACCTCTATCATTCAACATATTACTAGAAACACTAGCAGTAGCAATTAGAAAAGCAAAAGTAATTGAAGGTATCAAAACAGGCAATGAGAAGACTAAGCTATCACTCTTTGCAGATGATATGAAGGCCTACTTTAAAAATCCTAGAGAATCAACTAAGAAGCTTGTAGAAATAATCAACAACTTTAGCAAAGTTGCAGGATACGAAATAAATGCATATAAATTATCAGCATTTCTATATATTTCCAACACATCACAGCAGCAAGAGGTAGAAAGAGAAACACCATTTAAATTCACCCTAGACAATACAAAATATTTAGGAATCTATCTACCAAAACAAACACAGGAATTATACGAAGACAACTATAAAACACTTTCCAAACAAATAAAACTAGATGTAAACAATTGGAAAAACATTGATTGCTCATGGGTAGGATGAGCTTACATAATAAAAATGACCTTTCTACCCAAATTAATTAACCTATTTAGCGCCATAACTATCAAACTACCAAAAATTTATTACTGAATTATAAAAAACCATAACAAAGTGCATTTTGAAGAACAAAAGATCAAGAATATCAAGGGAAATAATGGGAAAAAATGTGAAGGAAGGGGGCCTAGCAGTACCAGATATTAAACTGTACTATAAAGGACCAGTCATTGAAAAGGTATGATACTGGCTAAGAGACAGAAGGGAGGATCAGTGGAATAGACTTGGTGTAAGTGACATCAGCAAGATAATGTATGATAAACGCAAAGAGCCCAACTTTTGGGACAAAAATCCACTATTTGACAAAAACTGCTGGGAAATTTGGAAAACAATATGGGAGAGATTAGATTTAGATCTACATCTCACACCCTACATGGAGATAAATTCAGAATGGGTGAATGACTTGAATATAAAGAGGGAAACTATAAATAAGTTAAGTGAACATAGAGTAGTTTACTTGTCAGATCTCTGGGAAAGGAAAGATTTTAAAACCAAGCAAGAGTTAGAGAAAATTACAAAAGGTAAATTAAATGGTTTTGATTGTATTAAACTAAAAAGCTTTTGTACAAACAAAAACAATGCAACCAAAATCAGAAGGGGAACAACAAATTGTGGAAAAATCTTTATGAAACAAAACTCTGACAGTGGTCTAATTACTCAAATATACAACGAGTTAAATCAATTGTATAAAAAAAATTAAGCCATTCCCCAATTGATAATTGGGCAAGAGACATCAATAGGCCATTTTCAGATAAAGAAATCAAAAGTATCATTAAGCACATGAGAAAGTATTTTAAATCTCTAATAATTAGAGTAATGCAAATCAAAACAACTCTGAGGTATCACCTCACCTCTAGCAGGTTGGCTAAAATGAGAGAAGGGGAAAGTAATGAATGTTGGAGGGGATGTGGCAAATTTGGGACATTAATGCATAGCTGGTGGAGTTCTGGACTGATCCAACCGTTCTGGGTGGCAATTTGGAACTATGCTCAAAGGGCGATAAAAGAATGCCTGCCCTTTGATCCAGCCATACCATTGTTTTGTTTGTACTCCAAAGAGTTCATAGATAAACAGACTTGTACAAAAATATTTATAGCCATGCTTTTTGTGGTGGCAAAAAAAAAAACTAGAAAAGGAGGGTATGTCCTTCAATTGGGGAATGGCTGAATAAATTGTGGTATATGCTGGTGATGGAATACTATTGTGCTCAAAGGAGTAATAAACTAGAGGAATTCCATGTGAACTGGAAAGACCTCCAGGAATTGATGCAGAGCAAAAGGAGCAGAGCCAGAAGAACACTGTACACAGAGACTGATATACTATGGTAAAATTGAATGTAATGGTCTTCTCTACCAGCAGCAATGCAATGACACATGACAGTTGTGAAGAACTTATGGTAAAGAACGCTGCCCACATTCAGAGGAAGAACTGCAGGAGAGGAAACATAGAAGAAAAGCAATTGCTTGAACAAGTGGGTTGAGGTGGACATAATTGGGGATGTAGACTTGAAACGACCAAACCAATGCAACTAACATCAATTTGGAAATAGGTCTTCATCAATGACACATATTAAATCCAGTGGAAAAGTGCATAGACAATGGGTGGGGGAACTGAGGGGGTGAAGGGGAAAGTAGGAGCAGGAATCATATAACCTTGTTAAAATTAATATTAATAAATGTTTAAAAAATAAAATAAAATAGGTTTTTAAAAATGGAAAGAATTCATTGATAACCTCCTGAAAGAAAGTACAAAATGAAAATTCCTGGCAATATTATAGCCAAATTCCAGAGCTCATAGAACAAGGAGAAAATATTATAAACAGGCAGAAAAAAATTCAAATGTCTTGGAGATACAATCAGGATAACACAAAATTTAGCAGCCTCCATATTAAGGGAAAAGAGAGTTCTGTATATAATATTCTGGAAGTCAGAGTAGCTAGGATTATCACCAAGAGTAAACTATCCAACAAAACTTAGTATAATCCTTTGGGTGGAAAATGAATATTTAATGACATAAATAACTTTCAAGCTTGTCTGATGAAAATACCAGAGCTAAGTAGAAAATTTCATATTCAAAACTTGACTCAAGAAAACATAAAAAGGTAAACATGAATGAGAAATAACAAAGGACATAATATATTTAGAAATTTTGATGTAGGTGAAAGGAGGAGGATGGATGGAATGATGGGAGAGAGGATAGGAATAGGAAGGGAAAGGAAGGAAGCCTGAAGGGAAGGAAGGTAGAAGGGGTAACTGCCATCCTGGAGGGGGAAACTAACCCCAGCCATTCCGAGCTCAACAAAACAAAGCTAGATGATAGGGATATTAAGCTGGGTTTATTTAGTTTAGGAAAGAATGGTCTGGGGAGGTTATGAGTTAGATCTTCTGCCGTTAACTTAAGATGAAAGCTCTCTGGGGAAAAGGGTTCTTTTCTGTTCCAGAGAAAAGGTGCCCTTTTCCAAAAAAAGGCACCAAAATACCTGTGCCTCTCTCTCTTATCTCTTATACTTTTTCAACCATCTCCCAAAAAGGAATTTGAATGTGTCTGAGGAAGTTGTGGAAGGAAGTCCTGAGAGAAGTAGTCTCTCAGGGTCCTGGCTGTTCCAAAATGCACAAAGTATATACATACATACATACATACATACATACATACATATATATATATATATAATATATACATATATATATATATTTGTTATATGTGAAGATCAGAAATATAACTCCTAACTTTGTCATTATTTAGAGAAGGTAGAAGAAGTATACATAGATGATAGGAGTGTAGGTTGACTATGATGGGATGATCTCCCCCCTAACCCCCAAATAAAGGTGAGGAAGAGCTATACACTAGGAAAAGGGGAGAAGGAGTAGAAGAATGGGGGATATTATCTTACATAAATTAGGTGTACAAGGAAGAGCTTTTATTATATAGGGAGTATTAGGGCCAATGGGCAATGTTTGAACCTCTCATTGCAATTGATTTAAAGAGGGAATAGCATACACACCCAGCTGGGTATACAAATCAATCTTATCCTATAGGGAAAAGGAGGTGATTGGGGAGAAGAAAAGAAAGGGGGTTGATAGAAGGGAAGGCAGATCAGGGTGGCTGTATTCAGAAGGAAAACAGATTTTTCAGTAGAGACAAAAAGAGACAGAGAGAGACAGAGACAGAGAGGGAGAGAGAGAAAGAGAGAGAGAAAGAGAGAGAGAGACAGAGACAGAGAGGGAGGGAGAGAGAGGGAGGGAGGGAGAGAGAGAGAGAGAGAGAAGGGGGAATAGTATGGAGGGAAGTACAGAGTTAATAATCATAGCTAATTGTGAATGTGGTGAATTCATGCATAAAATGGAAGCAGATAGCAGAATGAATTAGAAATAAGAATCCAATTATATATTGTTAAGAAGAAACACATTTGAAACACAGATACACACTGTGTAAATATAAAGGGCTAGAAAAGAATATTCTTTGTTGGGATAAAAAAATGGAGAGATAGCAATCATTATCTCAGACAAAACAAAAGCAAATTAGACCTAAATGAAAAAGATAATCAAGGAAACTACATTTTGCTAAAAAGGTACTATAGCCAACAAAGTATTAACAACACTAAACATATATGCCCCAAATGGCATAGAATTTAAATATTTCAAGTAAAATTTAAATGAGTTGCAGGAGGAAATAGACAGCAAAACTGTTCTAGTAGGTGACTTAAATTTCTACTACCAAAGTTAAATAAATCTAATCATGAATATAAGAAAGAACTTAAAGATGAATAGAATTTTAGAAAAGTTAGATACGATAGAACACTAAATACAAATGAATGGCAATATAAAGAATTGTACTTTTTCTCAACTATTCATGTTGTTGTTGTTGTTGTTGTTCAATCATTTAGTTGTTTCTGACTCTTCTTTTTTTAAACATTTATTAATATTCATTTTTTTGTAAAGTTAACATGATTACATTATTCATGCTTCTACTTTCCCCTTCCCCCTTCCTCTCCCCCCACTCCTACCTGATGAGCATTTCCCCTGGTTTTAACATGTGTCATTCATCAAGATCTATTTCCAAATTGTTGATCATTGCATTGGTGTGGTAGTTTCGAATCAAAATCCCCAGTAATGTCTGCCTCAACCCATGTGTTCAAGCAGCTGTTTTTCTTCTGTGTTTTGTGGAGATCTCTTTATCATCTCTGATAAGGACACTTTAGTTGATAAGGAAGTAAGGACAGGACAAGGGAAATGTCTTGTACTTCATGCTTCCAGCTCTGGCTCCAGGAGCATGGAGTTTATTATATATATATTTCAAGACTCATTTCACAAAAAAGAACCGCCCCCCCAAAACTTTGCAGAAGCGCAGAAGTTACAAATTATGTCACATCAAAACACAAAACATTGGCTTCAGAATAGACCAAGGCCAAGGCTGAATTTTGACTAGGTTCTTATCAGAAAGCCAAGTTGGGGAGTATCTTGGCCTTAGCTATGACAGGCAGCAGCATTCCTTGCTGGGTTAACAGTGTTAACCCGTTAAATTCAGGTTTGATAGGAACTTAAAGCTTTTCAGTAAGGCCATAATACTTTTCAAGAAGAAATCACAAGGATGACAAAAGAGGTCAAAGGAGGAGTCTCAGATTTTATCTATTCTTTTATTGGCTTCCCACATGTTTCCACTCCTGCACTTCTTCCTCTGACTGTGGGTAGCTTTCTTTTCCATAAATCCCTCAGAATTGACCTGGATCATTGCATTGCTGCTAGTACAGAAGTCCATTACATTCTACTATACCACAGTGTATTGGTCACTGTGTACAATGTTCTTCTGACTCTGCTCCTTTTGCTCTGCATCAATTCCTGGAGGTCTTTCCAGTTCACATGGAATTCCTCTAGTTTATTATTCCTTTGAGCACAATAGTATTCCATCACCAGCATATAACACAATTTGTTCAGCCATTCCCCAATTGAAGGACATACCCTCCTTTTCCAGTTTTTTGCCACCACAAAAAGCGTGGCTATAAATATTTTTGTACAAGTCTGTTTATCTATGATCTCTTTGGGGTACAAACCCAACAATGGTATGGCTGGATCAAAGGGCAGGCATTCTTTTATAGTCCTTTGAGCATAGTTCCAAATTGCCACCAGAATGGTTGGATCAGTCCACAACTCCACCCTCAATGCATTAATGTCCCAAATTTGCCACATCCCCTCCAACATTCATTACTCTCCCCTTCTCTCATTTTAGCCAACCTGCTAGAGGTGAGGTGATACCTCAGAGTTATTTTGATTTGCGTTTCTCTAATTATTAGAGATTTAGAATACATTCTCATGTGCTTAATGATACTTTTGATTTCTTTATCTGAAAATGGCCTATTCATGTCTCTTGCCCATTTATCAATTGGAGAATGGCTTGATTTTTAAAAAATTGATTTAACTGGTTGTATATTTGAGTAATTAGACCATTGTCAGAGTTTTTCTTATAAAGATTTTTTCCCAATTTGTTGTTACCCTTCTGATTTTGGTTGAATTGTTTTTGTTTGTACAAAAGCGTTTTAGTTTAATATAATCAAAACCATTTAATTTACCTTTTGTAATTTTCTCTAACTCTTGCTTGGTTTTAAAGTCTTTCCTTTCCCAGAGATCTGACAAGTATACTATTCTGTGTTCACTTAAGTGATTTATAGTTTCCCTCTTTATTTTCAAGTCATTCACCCATTCTGAATTTATCTCAGTGTAGGGTATGAGATGTTGATCTAAACCTAATCTCTCCCATATTGTTTTCCAAATTTCCCAGCAGTTTTTGTCAAATACTGGATTTTTGTCCCAAAAGTTGGGCTCTTTGCATTTATCATACACTATCTTGCTGATGTCACTTACACCAAGTCTATTCCACTGAACCTCCCTTCTGTCTCTTAGCCAGTATCATAACTTTTCAATGACTGGTGCTTTATAGTACAGTTAAATATCTGGTACTGCTAGGCCCCCTTCCTTTACATTTTTTCCATTATTTCCCTTGATATTCTTGATCTTTTGTTCTTCCAAATGAACTTTGTTATGGTTTTTTATAATTCAGTAATAAATTTTTGGTAGTTTGATAGTTATGGCACTAAATAGGTTAATTAATTTGGGTAGAAAGGTCATTTTTATTATGTAATCTCATCCTACCCATGAGTAATCAATGTTTTTTCCAATTTTTTACATCTAGTTTTATTTGTTTGGAAAGTGTTTTGTAGTTGTTTTCATATAATTGCTATGCTTGTTTTGGTAGATAGATTCCTAAGTATTTTGTATTACCTAGGGTGATTTTAAATGGTGTTTCTCTTTCTACCTCTTGCTGCTGTGATGTGTTGGAAATATATAGAAATGCTGATGATTTATATACATTTATTTTGTATCCTGCAACTTTGCTAAAGTTGTTGATTATTTCTACAAGCTTCTTAGTTGATTCTCTAGGATTTTTTAAATATACCATCATATCATCTGCAAAGACTGACAGCTTAGTTTCCTCATTGCCTATTTTGATACCTTCAATTTCTGTTGCTTCTCTAATTGCTACTGCTAATATTTCTAGTACTATGTTGAATAAAAACGTGATAATGATCATCCTTGTTTCATACCTGATCTTATTGGGAAGGCTTCTAATTTATACCCAATGTGTATCATGCTTGTTGATGGTTTTAGGTATATATATATATTTTTTATCCTGGGACTCCATTCTAGGAGCATAGGGCCACAACCAGTAGGCAATGGGTCGCTCAGGGTCACCCAGCTGGGAAGTGTCTGAGCCTGGATTTGAACCTAGGACCTTTTGTCTCTAGGCCTGGCTCTCAATCCACTGAGCTAGCCCAGCTGCCCCTACTTTAGGCTACAGTTTCTTTAGCAGATGTAGTTTTTACAGGGTGGGGTTGCTAGCCCCACGCCCAATCCTCCTCCTTTTTTCATCAGGGCTAGGGAACGTCCTTGGCCCAGGAGTGGTGAAGGGTGGGCAGTAGGGGTCAAGTGACTTGCCCAAGGTCACACAGCTGGGAAGTGTCCGAGGCCGGACTTGAACCTAGGGCCTCCAGTCTCTAGGCCTGGCTCTCAATCCACTGAGCCACTCAGCTGCCCAGTATATATAGGTATATACTGTTTATTATTTTTAGGAAAAATCCTTCTATTCCAATACTTTCCATTGTTTTCAATAGGAATGGATGCTGTATTTTGTCAAAGGGTTTTTCCTCATCTATTGAGATAATCATGTGATTTTTCTTTGTTAGATAGTTGATATGGTCAATTATGTGGATGGTTTTCCTAATGTTGAACCAACCTTGCATTCCTGGTATAAATCCCACCTGAACATGGTGGATGATCTTCTTAATTACTTGCTGGAGTCTCTTTGCTAGTATTCCATTTAAGATTTCTGCATCTATGTTCATTAGGGAGATTGGTCTGTAGTTTTCTTTCTCTGTTTTTGATCTCCCTGGCTTTGGAATCAGTACCATATTTGTGTCATAAAAGGAATTTGGTAGGACTCCTAATTTGCTTATCATATCAAATAATTTGTATAGTATTGGGATTAGTTGCTCTTTGAATGTCTGATAGAATTCACTTGTGAATCCATCAGGCCCTGTTGATTTTTTCTTAGGGAGTTCTTTGATGGCTTGTTCAATTTCTTTTTCTGATATGGGAATATTTAGGTATTCTATTTCTTCTGCTGTTAATCTAGGCAATTTATATTTTTTAAAATATTCATCTATAACTCCTAGATTGCCATATTTATTGCCATAAAATTGGGCAAAATCATTTTTCATAATTGCCTTAATTTCCCCTTTATTAGAGGAGAGGTCTCCCTTTTCATCTCTTATACTGTCAATTTGGTTTTCTTCTTTCCTTTTTTTTATTAGATTGACCAGTACTTTGTCTATTTTATCTGTTTTTCAAAGTACCAGATTCTTGTCTTATTTATTAAATCAATAGTTCCTTTACTTTTGATTTTATTAATTTCTCCCTTGATTTTTAGTATTTCTAAATTAGTTTTCATCTGGGGATTTTTAATTTGCTCACTTTCTAATTTTTTATGTTGCATGCCCAATTCATTAATCTCTACCCTCCCTAATTTGTTAATATATGCCCTCAAGGATATAAATTTCCCCCTGAGTACTGCCTTGGCTGCATCCCACAGAGTTTTGTAGGATGTCTTATCATTGTCATTCTCTTCAATGAAATTGTTGATTGTCTCTATGATTTCTTCTTTGACTAGCTGGTTTTGGAGAATCATATTATTTAATTTCCAATTAGTTTTTGATTTGCCTGTCCAGGTGCCTTTACTAATTATTATTTTATTGCATTATTATCTGAGGTTACATTTATTATTTCTGCCCTTTTGCATTTGTTTGCAATGTTTCTATGCCCTATTACATGGTCAATCTTTGTGAATGTACCATGTGCAGCTGAAAAGAAGGTGTATTCCTTTTTGTCCCTATTTATTTTTCTCCACATATCAATTAAATCTAATTTTTCTAGGACTTCAATCACCTCTATTACCTCTTTCATATTTATTTTTTGGTTTGATTTATCTAGATCTGAAAGAGGCATATTTATATCTCCCACTAGTAAGGTTTTACTATCTATTTCCTTCTTGAGCTCTGCCAGTTTCTCTTTTATGAATTTGGATGCTATGCCACTTGGTGCATACATATTGGGTACTGTTATTTCCTCATTGTTTATACTTTCTTTAATCAGGATGTAATGACCTTCCCTGTATTTTTTAATCATATCTATTTTTACTTTGGCTTTGTCAGAAATCACAATAGCCACTCCTACCTTCTTTTTCTCATTTGATGCCCAAAAGATTTCGCTCAAACCTTAACCTTAAACTTGTGTATGTCCACCTGCCTCATATGTGTTTCTTGTAGACAATATATGGTAGGGTTTTGGTTTCTAATCCACTCTTCTATTTGTTTGCATTTTATGAGTGAGTTCATCCCATTCCCATTCAGAGTTATAATTATCAGGTATGTATTCATCAACATTTGGTATCCTATCCTAGTTCTACCCCTTCTTCTTAAACTATTTCCTTTTAAAACTGGTTTGCTTTAAGCCAGTAATCCTTGTCTCCTCTCTTGATTAACTTCCCTTTCTACCCCCTCCATTATTATTCCCCACTTTTTATTATTAAGGCTTAATTAATTCCCTCCCCCTTCTTCTCCCCTCCCTTTTTTGAACTCCCCACTCCCCTGCTCCCCTTGCTTTATCCCTTCTGACTTTCACAGTAGGATTAGATAGAGTTTTATATCCCAATGGATAATATAGCTACTCTTCCCTCACAGGGTTAATTACACATACAGGGTTAATTAAATATTACCCTTATTGCTCTCTTCCTCTCCTTATAATAGTATTCATCCCTTCACCTTCCCATGCCCTCTTTGTGTATGATAGATTATCCTATTTTTCTCATTCATTCAAGTTTCTCTTGGCATCCTCTACTATTCAACCTCCTCTTTCCCACACTCCATATCATCTTAGACCATTTAGTATTCCAATCTATCCTTATGTATAATTCTTCTGATTACTATAATAGTGAATACTATAATAGTGAATTAAGTTCACTACAGAGAATTATACATAACATTTCTCCACATTGGAATACAAATAATTAGATCTTATTGAAGCCTTTAAAGAGGCAAATTTAAAAAAAAATATGAGTTGTCTTTCTTTCCCCTCTGTTTCTTATTTACCTTTTTATGTTTCTCTTGATTTTTTGTGTTTGGATATCGAACTTTCCATTTAGTTCTGGTCTTTTCTGTGCAAATACTTGGAAATCTTCAATTTTGTTGAATGCCCAAACTTTCCCCTGGAAGTATATAGTTAGTTTTGATGGGTAGGTGATCCATGGTTGTAGACCCAATTCTCTTGCCTTTCTGAATATCATATTCCAAGCTTTGTGATCTTTTAGTGTGGAGGCTGCCAGATCCTGTGTGATCCTGATTGGTGCTCTTTGATATTTGAATTGTCTCTTTCTGGCTTATTGAAAGAATTTTTCTTTTACTTGGAAGCTCTTGAATTTGGCTATTATATTCCTGGGGGTTGTCTTTTCAGGGTCTAGTGTAGAGGATGATCTATGGATCCTTTCACTGTCTATATTGCCCTCTTTTTGTAGAACTTCAGGGCAATTTTTCTGAATAATTTCTTTTAGTATGGAGTCCAAATTTCTATTAATTTCTGCTTTTTTCAGGAAGACCAAAGATCCTCAAATTGTTTCTTCTAGCCCTGTTTTCTTGATCTGTCAATTTCTCATTGAGATATTTCATGTTTCATTCTATTTTATCAGTCGTTTGTCTTTGTTTTATTTGTTCCTGCTGTCTTGAGAGATTATTAGCTTCTAATTGCTCAATTCTAGCCTTTAGGGACTGGTTTTTCGGTTATAATCTTTTGGTTTTTCTTTTCAATCTGGTCATTTCTGGTCTTCAATTGCCTTGCCTCACTTTCTAATTGTGAAATTCTGCTTTTTAAAGTGTTATTTTCTTGCCAGATCTCTTCCATCTTTCTCATCATCTCAGATTTGAACTCTTCAATAGCTTGTGACCCGTTTTCATTATTTTGGGAAGGTTTGGATGTGATTACTTGTTTGTTCTCCTCTGCTGTTTTCTCTGCTGTCTGGACTTTCTCTGTGTAAAATTTGACCAGTGTTACAGATTTCTTCTTGCTGAGCTTTCTCTTTTGGATTTCTTGTTTCTGGCTTGCCATTGTTAGCCTTGCACCCTCTCAGGTTTATCCTCACACCCAGAGTCTCTTTGTGTTCTCTAGGCTCCTGAGGTCTCAGATCTAGTTGTTCTCAGGGTCAAGCCTCCTGGTGGCTCCCTTGTTTGTTTCTCTGCCCGAAGCTTCTTTAACAGTTTCAGGGAGCTGTTTCCACAGTTGTGCACCCCTCTGCACTGGGTCCTCATTCAAGGTCCACTCCTGTGCTCAGGATCTGAGTTCGCTCCTGGGCTCAGGATCTGAATCCTCTTCTGTACTCAGGATCCGTGGACTAAAAAGCCTGTGGTTGTGCCTACACTCAGGGTCTGTGTTCATAGTCCACATATTCTTTAGCTTCTTGGGGTCTTAAGTCTTGCTGCTCTCAGGAACAGGCCCTGGTGACCCCAGGTAGCTGCCAAGGACTTAATCCGTGCCCCACGTTTGCTCTAGCACTTGTGCTTTGGCTTTGGCACTTTAGGTGGTGTGTGGTGGGAGGAGGGTGTTGCACAGCTTGAGTTTTAGTGAGAGCTGTTTCACCCCCTTATAGCATGGAAATGCCCCAATTCCATGTGCCTTCAATGCTGCGCCCTGTTGTGGGGTCCCTTCATTCCTGTGGATTTGTTTTTATGTCTTCTTGAGGTGTCCTATATGTTTTAGTTAGGAGAGGTTAAGCAGCTGCTTTTCACTCAGCAGCCATCTTAACCAGGAAGTTGCTTCTGACTCTTCTTAACACTGCTTGTATATTTGTTTATCTTTGGCAAAGATAATGAAATGATATTCCATTTCCTTCTCTAGCTCATTTTACAGATAAGGATCTGAAACTTACAGGGTTAAGTGACTTCCCCAGGATCACATAGCTAGTAAGTGTCTGAGCCCAGATTTGAACTTAGGAAAAAAGTCAGGAAGACCTTAGGCATGACACTTTATTCATTGTGCCATATAGCTATATATAGTATCATCACAAAAATTGACAAAGTATTAAGCCAGTGCTGGAGGACCTTTTAAAGATAAAGTGCCATGCCCTACCCCTCCCAGAGACCTCATGCAGTGCCCTGCACCCTTATTGACTTCCAGTTGCTCCTCACCACCCCCTTTACATGACACAGGGGAGGGGAAAGCATTCTCATTGGGCTGTTAGGGGGAGGGGTGGGCATGAAGTGAGGAATGTCCTCAGCATGCATAGAGAGGGGAGGGTAATAGCCCAAGTGATTTGCTCCCCTCCAGCTCTGCTGCCTTCGAGCCACCCACATTACCCCTGTGCACTTTGATTGGACTGCTGGGCAGCAGGCCAAGTGATGTTAAAACATGTTGTCTGCCATAGTGGAGAGGAGGGAGGGAGAATCTTCTCCAGAGTCCCTCTGTCTTTCTAGTAATGAATCCTGGGTGAGGGGGATGGCAGTGAGGTTGGCATGCATACCCACATAAAGTACTCTATGTGCATCTTTGACACCTATGACATAGGTTCTTCATTACTATATTAAGGCATAAAACTTCACAACTAAATGCAGAAAAGAATTATTAAATACATCTTTTTCAGACTATAATGAAATAAAAATTACATTAAAAACAGGGCTGAGGAAACATGGATTAAAAATGAATTAAAAATAAATAATTGTGGGCCTCTAGGTGGTTCAGTGGATTGAGAGCAAGACCCAGAAATGAGATATCCTGGTTTCAAGTCTGGTCTCAAACAATTCCTAGTTGTGTGACCCTGGGCAAGTCACTTAATCCCCATTGTTTAGCCCTAACCATTCTTCTGCCATAGAACCAATACACAGTATTGACTGTAAGATAGAAGATAAGGATTTAAAAAAAGAAAATTAAATAATCCAATTCTAAAACTGAGTGAGTCAAAGAATAAGTCATAGAAACAATAATTACCTTAAAGAGAATCACAATGAGACAGTATACCAATATTTTTGAGATGCAACCAAGTAGTACTTAGTAGAATATTTATGTCTCTAAATACATCAACAACAAAAAGAAAGAACAGATGATTGAATTGGGGGGTGTAATTCTTAAAAAATTTAGAAAAAATTAAACATTTCTTATTAAACCTCAAGTTGAAAATCTGGAATCTACTCTGTTAGGAGAGATTTATAAAAATTATTAAAAATGAACTAATAAATGATGCTACAAGCTGGTTTTATGAAAAATATATAAGAAAACCAAATTATCAGTATCATAAATGAAAAGGGTAGCCACGTCACCCACCAATAAAAATGAAATTAAAGCATTTTTAGGAGTGATTTTGCCCAAGTATGTGCTAATAGATAATGAGCATTCAAGGGAAATGGATGAATATTTACAAAAAATATTAATTGCCCAGATTAAAAGAAAATGAAATAGAATACTTAGATAACCCTATTTTGGAAAAATTAATTGAATAAGCCATCAATGAGCTCCCTGAAAAATCCCAACTACTGATATCACTTTCACATTGAGACTTTCCTTATTGCAGTTCTGATCTATTATGGTTTGGCACAATAAATTAAGTGGAAACTTTTGGAGAGTTTTGAAGAAGCTGCAGATATAACAAGAATGCCAGGAGATGGTACAAAAAATGTTTAGAAACTCAGAAATTCATAAAAGAAAAAATTAAGACTTCTTCTCTGGTATAAAGAGAGGACCCAAAAATTTTAAGCAGGTTTTCCATATCACTTGGGTGCCATAACCCATCATGTGGAAAGGACACCTGTATAAATCAATTTCCCTAAAGAATAGTACTGAAAAATAAATGAAAAAATAAATAAAACATGGGCAATGAGATTACAGCAATATATCACAAAGACCATTTATCATGATCATGTAGGATATATGCAAGAAATGCAAGATTGGTTCACTATTATAAAAACTATCAGCAGAATTACCCATATCAATAATAAAGTAACAAAAATAATTATATCAATACGTACCAGAAAAACTTTTGAAAATACAGCATGTGATTCTATTTTTTGTGTGTGTGTGTTTTTTCTTAAACCCTTGTACTTCGGTGTATTGTCTCATAGGTGGAAGAGTGGTAAGGGTGGGCAATGGGGGTCAAGTGACTTGCCCAGGGTCACACAGCTGGAAAGTGGCTGAGGCCGGGTTTGAACCTAGGACCTCCTGTCTCTAGGCCTGACTCTCACTCCACTGAACTACCCAGCTGCCCCTTATGTGATTCTATTTTTAAAAAACCCTTCGATAATATAAATTGATATGGGAAAAATTAGATTTAGATCAACATCTTATACCTCATACCAAGATAAATTCAAGATGGGTAAATGACTTAAATATAAAGAGTGAAAATGAAAAAAAATTAGGTGAACTTAGAATAGTATACCTATCATATAGGTGGGAAAGGAAGGAATTTAAGACCAAGCAAGAGATAGAGAATATTAGAAAATGTAAAATGAATGACTTTGATTATATCAAATTAAAAAGGTTTTATACAGACAAAACTAATGCAACAAAAATTAGAAGGAAAGAAACAAACTGAGAGAATATTTTTATAACAAAATTCTCTTACAAAGGTTTGATTTTCCAAATATATAAGGAACTAAGTCAAATTTACAAAAAATCAAGTCATACCCCAATCAACAAATGGGCAAGGGACATGAATAGGCAGTTTTCACATGCTGAAATTAAGACTATCAATAATCACATGAAAAAGTGTTCTAAATCCCTCCTGATTGAAGAAATGCAAATTAAAACAACTCTGAGGTTCCATCTTCAACCTTAGCAGACTGGTCAATATGGCAGCAAAGGAAAGCAATAAATGTTAGAGAGGATATGGCAAAATTGGGGCACTAATACATTGCTGGTGGAGTTGTGATTTGGTCCAAACATTCTGGAGGGCAATTTCAAACTATGCCGAAAGGACTTTAAAAGAATGCCTACCATTTTACCCAGTCATAACAATGCTAGGTTTGTACCCCAAAGAGATAACAAAGAAAAAAACTTTCACAAAAATATTTATAGCCACACTATTGGTAGTGGCAAAAAATTGGAAAATTAAGAGGTGTCCATTGATTGGGAAATGGCTGAACAAATTGTGGTATCCAATGGTGATAGAATACTATTGTGCTAAAAGGAATAATGAACTGGAGGGATTCCATGTGAACAGGAATGACCTCCAGGAATTGATACAGAGTAAAAGGAGAAAAACCAGGAGAGCATTGTACAGAGACTGAAATATTATGGCACAATCAAATGTAATAGACTTTTTTACTAGCAGCAGTGCAATGAAGCAGGACAATCCAGAGGAACTTAGGAGAAAGAATGCTATCCACATCCAGAGCAAGAACTGTGGGAGCAGAAATGCAGAAGAAAAACATATGATCATTCACATAGTTCAATGAGGATATGATTAGGGTTTTGATGTTAAAAGATCATTTAATTGCAAATATAAACAACATGGAAATAGGTTTTGAACAATGATACATGTATAACCCAGTGTAATTGCTTGTCAGTTCTGGGAGTGGGGAGGGAAGGGATATGGAAATCATAAATCATGTAACCATAGAAAAAATGCTAAATTAAAAAAAATACAAATTGAATTTTCCTTAAAAGGATGAGCATATCTATATAAAACTATGTGTATTTACATGTAAAATCCATTGGAATTGCTCATTGGCTGCAGGATAGGGGAAAGAAGAAGAGAGGAGAAACATGAATCATGTAACCATGGAAAAATATTCTAAATTAATTATTTAAATAAATAAACTTTAAAATGAAAATGAATAAATAAATACCCCCCGGAGGGGGCACAAATCCTCAGTATTATCTATATGAAGAAAAGATAGAACTCTTGCCAATGAGATCAGGGATGAAGCAATGATGCCCATTATCAGCATTATTATTCAATATTATACTAGAAATGGTAGCTATAGCAATAAAAGAAGAGAATGAAATTGAAGGAATTAGATTAGGTAATTAGGAAGCAAAATCATCAATCTTTGTAAATGATATGGTATATTGAGAAAACCAGAATACCAATCAAAAAACTAACTGGAAAAATTATCAGTTTTAGCAAAGTTCAGAGTTTTAAAATAAACTCACATAAATCATCAGCATTTCAATACATTACCAGCAAAACTTGAAAAAATAAAAAGAGAAATTCCACTTAAAAATAACTTCAGTAAATAGAAAATATTTGAGAGTATACCTGCCAAAACAAATGCAACAACTATGTGAACACAATTACAAAACACTTTTCACACAAGTAAACATAGATCTAAGTAGTTGGAGAATCCTATTTGTCAACAGGTAGACTGAGCCAATTTAACAGAAAAGATAACTCTTTCTAAATTAATTTACCTATTTAGTGCTGTATAAATCATACTCCCCAAATATTATTCTCTAGAACACTGAAGATTAGAAGGAAAGCAGGAAACTGGAAAAACATTACAATAAGAGTCTCTGAGTAAGGCCTCACTTCTCAAATACATAAGGAACTGGGACAAATTTTTATTATTCTGAGTCATTTCCCAATTGATAAATGGCCAAAGGTGTTATAATGGTCTTGGTGATATGAGGAGCTGAAGCTGAGGGTGTGTGGGTAATAACTACATTTAACACCTAAGTTGTGATAGTGAAACACAAAGGACGCCACAGAAATGGTTGTAGTAAATCTGCTAACCTCAACTTCAGAATAAAAGTGTCAATTTTTTCCAGGAAGATGGTGGCTTAGACAGAGTGAATGTTAAGACACCCTTACACAACAAGATAGAAAACAATGTGCTTCGAAAAGAAAGAGGGCCAAATCTAAAAATGGGACAGAGCAGTGGGAACCCTACTACAGCACAACTAAAGAGGTACACCAAGAAAAAGGCTTCAATTCTTGAACTGTTGGTTCTGAGGGCTTAGAAAGGGAATCCCAGGACACCTCACGTACGTGCTGTGTGGCGTCTCCAGCAGCCCCAGAAATCTCAGGGTGGGTGGGCGCACCGGTCCAGAGAGGGCCTTGCTGGCAACAGACTCGGGGAGTTGAACACAGGAGAGGTGACTAGAGGAGAAAACCAGAGAAACACAGCAAAAACGCCTGGAAGATGGTGGCTTAGAGAGAGCCAAACCTCAGAATTCAGACATCGTGGCTTCCTCATGCCAAGACAGAGAACAAAGGGCTCCAAGAGGAAAGAAAACCAGATCAAACACAAGGACAGCACAGGGGGATCACACTGCTGGATACCTCAGCTCAGTAAAAATTCTCCTTCTTGTCCCCCAACATTTTTTTTTGTTTTGTTTGTTTGTTTTTCCCTCAACAGGAGGTTTTAGCCTCCTTTCAGAGTGAGCAGTAAAATTAATCCAAAAAGGATTAATCCCATCAAATGGATAAACAAGAAGTCTTCAGAGGGCAGAGAAAGTAAATAAAAACCTCCTTTGCCAGCAAGATCTTTCATCAAAGATCATTAAATACATCTGCTCAAACTAGTAGAACAGAAAAGGAAAAAATATGAGTAAGCAACAGAAAAAGTGAAAAGAAATGACAATTGACAGCTTATTATAAGGAAATGAAAAGAGAACAAATGAAATATAAATAGAAGAAGAGGAAGTAGTTCCAGTGAACTGGACACAGGCTTTTTAAGATCTCAAAATTCAACTTCAGGAACTTAAAAAGCAATCAAGAGAGGCGAAAACAATTTGAAAAAGGAAATATGTGAACTAAAACAAGAAAATAAGAAAGGAGGGGGGGAGTAAGGCAAGTACAACAATGGAGGGGATTATAGGAACTGATTAAAAACAAAACACTGGTATAGAAGGAAACAGTGAAAGAAGAAAGGACAAGACTAGGAGAGAGAATCAAAATGTCTGGGAATACACAGTTGATAATTATAACTCTGAATGTGAAGGGAATTAACTCACCCATAAAACAGAAGCAAATAGCAGAGTGGATTAGGAACCAAAATCCTACCATATGTTGTCTACAAGAAACACACATGAAACAGACAGACAGACATAGTCTGAAACTGAGAGGATGGAGCAAAATCTATTGGGCTTCAAATGAGAAAAAAAAGGCAGAGGTTGCTATTATGATCTCTGACAGAGACAAAGTAAAAATAGATGAGGTTAAAAGAGATAGGGAAGGTATCTACATCCTAATAAAAGGCAGTATAAACAATGAAGAAATATCAGTACTAAATATATATGCACCAAACCGAATTGCTTCCAAATTTCTAAAGGAGAAGCTATTGGAATTAAAGGATGAAATAGATAGCAAAACCATACTAGTGGGGGACCTCAACCTTCCCCTATTAGATCTAGATAAATCAAACCAAAAAATAAATAAGAACAAAATAAGAGAGGTGAATGAAACCCTAGAAAAATGAGAGTCAATAGATATATGGAGAAAAATAAATAGGAACAAAAAGGAATACACCTTCTTTTCAGCAACTCATAGAACATTCACAAAGATAGACCATGTAAGAGGGCATAGAAACATAGCAAAAATGCATAAAAAGCAGAAATAATAAATGTAACCTTCTCAGATCATAATGCAATAAAAATAGTTATTACTAAGAATACATGGAGAGGAAAACCAAAAGCCAATTAGAAATTAAATAATATGATTCTCCAAAATAATTTAGTGAAAGAACAAATCATAGAAACAATTAATAATTTAATTGAAGACAATGACAATGAAGAGGCATTTTACCCAAACCTATGGGATGCAGCTACAGAAGTTCTTAGGGGAAAATTTATATCACTGAGTATATATATTAACAAACTAAGGAGGGCAGAGGTTAATGAATTGGGCATTCAACTTAAAAAATTAGTAAATGAACAAATTAAAAATCCTCAGATGAAAACTAAATTAGAAATACTAAAAATCAAAAGAGAAATTAATAAAATCAAAAGAAAAACAACTATTGAATTAATAAATAAGACTAGAAGCTGGTATTTTGACAAAAACAGATAAAATAGACAAAGAACTGGTAAACCTAATTTAAAAAAAGGATGGAAGAAAACCAAATTTACAGTATGAAAAACAAAAAGGGAGACCTCAACTCTAATGAAGAGGAAATTAAGGCAATCATTAAAAATCATTTTGCCCAATTATATGGCAATGAATATGGCTATCTAAGTGACATGGATGAATATTTACAAAAATATAAATAGCCTAGATTAACAGCAGAAGAAATAGAATAATTAAATAATCCAATATCAGAAAAAGAAATTGAACAAGCCATCAAAGAACTCCCTAAGAAAAAATCACCAGGGCCTGATGCATTCATGAATTAATTCTATCAAACATTCAAAGAACACCTAATCCCAATACTATACAAATTATTTGATATAATAAGCAAAGAAGGTGTCCTACCAAATTCCTTTTATGACACAAATATGGTACTGATTCCAAAGCCAGGTAGATAAAAAACAGAGAAAGAAAATTACAGACCAATTTCCTTAATGAACATAGATACAAAAATCTTAACTAGAACACTAGCAAAAAGGCTCCAGCAAATGATCAAGAGGGTTATCCATCATATCAGGTGGGATTATACCAGGAATGCAAGGATGGTTCAACATTAGGAAAACCATTCACATAATTGACCATATCAACAAGCAAACCAAAAAAAAACCACATGATTATCTCAATAAATGCTGAAAAAGCCTTGACAAAATATAACATCCATTCCTACTGAAAGCAATAGAAAATATAGGAATAGAAGGTCCTTTCCTAAAAATAATAAACAGTATATATCATAAACCATCAACAAGCATCATATGCAATGGGGATTAATTAGAAGCCTTCCCAATAAGATCAAGAGTGAAACAAGGATGCCCATTATCACCTCTATTATTTAACATTGAACTAGAAACACTAGAAGTAGCAATTAGAGAAGCAAAAGAAATTGAAGGTATCAAAATAGGTAATGAGGAAACTAAGCTGTCACTCTTTGCAGATGATATGATGGTCTACTTAAAAAATCCTAGAGAATCAACTAAGAAGCTTGTAGAAATAATCAACAACTTTAGCAAAGTTGCTGGATACAAAATAAATGCTCATAAATCATTAGCATTTCTGTATATTTCCAAGACATCATAGCAACAAGAGGTAGAAAGAGAAACACCATTTAAAATCACCCTAGACAATATAAAATACTTAGGAATCTATCTACCAAAACAAACACAGAAATTATACGAAAACAACTACAAAACACTTTCCAAACAAATAAAACTAGATCTAAACAATTGGAAAAATATTGACAGCTCATGGGTAGGACTAGGTAACATAATAAAAATGACCATTTTCCCCAAATAAATGTACTTATTTAGTGCCATACCTATTTTACTACCAAGAAACCTTTTTACTGAATTAGAAAAAACTATAACAAAGTACATTTGGAATAACAAAAGATCAAGAATATCAAGGGAAATAATGAAAAAAAATGTGAAGGAAGGTGGCCTAGCAGTAACAGATAATAAGCAATCCTATAAAGCAGTGGTCATCAAAACAATATGGTACTGGCTAAGTGACAGAAGGGAGGATCAGTGGAATAGACTTGGGGTAAGTGACATCAGCAAAACTGTGTATGATAAAACCAAAGAGCCCAATTTTTGGAACAAAATCCAATATTTGACAAAAACTGCTATGAAAATTGGAAAACAATATGAGAGACATTAGGTTCAGATCAACATCTCACACCCTACACAATATAAATTCAGAATGGGTGAAAGACTTGAATATAAAGAAGGAAACTGTAAGTAAATTAAATGAACACAGAATAGTATACTTGTCAGATTTCTGGGAAAGGAACAATTTTAAAACCAAGTAAGAGTTCGAAAAAATTAGAAAATTTAAAATAAAGTATTTTGATTATATTAAATTAAAAAGGTTTTGTACAAACAAAAACAATGCAACCAAAATCAGAAGGGTAACAACAAACTGGGAAAAAATCTTCATAACAAAAAAAATCTGACAGAGGTCTAATTACTCAAATATACAAGGAACTAAATCAATTGTATAAAAAATCAAACCATTCCCCAATTGATAAATGGGCAAAGGACATGAATAGACAATTTTTAGATAAGGAAATGCAAACTAACAATAAGCACATGAGAAAGTGTTCTAAACCTCTAATAATTAGAGAAATGCAAATCAAAACAACTCTGAGGTATCATGTCACACCTAGCAGATTGGCTAAATGATTGCAGGGGAGAGTAATGAATGTTGGAGGGGATGTGGCAAAAATGGGACATTAATGTACAGCTAGTGGAGTTGTGAATTGATCAAACATTCTGTATGGCAATTTGGAATTATGCCCAAAGAGCTATAAAAGACTGCCTGCCCTTTGATCCAGCCATACCATTGCTCGGTTTGTACCCCAAAGAGATCACAGATAAAAAGACTTGTACAAAAATATTTATAGCTGATCTCTTTGTGGTGGCAAAGAACTGGAAAGTGAGGGTATGCCCTTCAATTGGGGAGTGGCTGAACAAATTGTGGTATCTGTTGGTGGTGGAATACTATTGTGCTCAAAGCAATAATGAACTGGAGGAATTCCATGTGAACTGGAAAGACCTCCAGGAGTTGATGCAGAGTGAAAAGATCAGAGTCAGAATAATGTTGTACTCGGAGACTGATACACTGTGGTAAAATCAAATGTAATGGACTTCTATACTAACAGCAGTATAATGACCCAGAACAATTCTGAGGGATTTATGGAAAAGAATGATACCCACATTCAGAGGAAGAACTACAGGAGAGGAAACACGAAGAAAAACAACTTCTTGAACATTTGGGTTGATGTGGACATGATTTTGGATGTAGACCGGAAAGGACCACACCAATGCAACTATCAATAATATGTGAATGAGTCTTGATTGATGACACATGTTAAAACCAATGGAAATGCGGGTTTAAAACCAATGGAAATGCGGGTTAACTAAGTGGGGGGTAGAGTTTGAGGGGGTGAAGGGGAAAGTAAAAACATGAATCATCTAACTATGGAATATTTTTCTAAAAATAAAAATATAATAAAAAAGAATAATAGTGTCTCAGAATGCCAGCCAAATGAAAAATCTCTGATTAGAATTGCACAGCTACTTCTAACTGACTATTCTGGCCTAGTAAAGATAACACTAGTGTTCATTGCGGATTATATCATGCTACGACAGATATTATTCTCCTTCACTCAAATGTCCCAGGGATACATTCACTAAGCCCTAAGATAGTTGATACCTATCTAGGTACGTTCAAAGATTTAAAGTGCTTCAGGCTTAGGAGGGGAGCAGGGTAAATAACTGGGAAGGAGGGAAACAGGAAGTTATATTTTTTCTTTTGTTTTTTTTAACATTATTATTTTTTTAAGAAAAATTTTCCATGGTTACATGATTCATGTTCTTACTTTCCCCTTCTAGGTATGTTCAAAGATTTAAGGTGCTTCAGGCTTAGGAGGGGAGCAGGGTAAATAACTGGGAAGGAGGGAAACAGGAAGTTATTATTTTCTTTTGTTTTTTTAATATTATTATTTTTATTTTTTTTAAGAAAAATTTTCCATGGTTACATGATTCATGTTCTTACTTTCCCCTTCCCCCCCCAAACATCTGCCCCCAGAGCCGATGCACATTTCCACTGGTTTTAACATGTGTCATCAATCAAGACTTATTTACATATTATTGATAGTTACATTGGTGTAGAAATAGGAAGTTCTTGATCTAAGCTAATAATGATAAAGATGGTACTTAAATTGAAGGTAATCAGGCTTGTCAGTTGTCAATTTAAAACTGCCAGTTGGCAGCCTGTCAGGACCAGACTGGTTCACCTAAATCAGGTTACCTGATGATAGATGTTGTTACTTCTTTTGGCGTATGAATCAAGGATCAGATTACTCAGTATAAGGGTAACACAGGATCTGGAATTATAGAAATGGTTAGTTCAGGTTGCTGGTAACTCAAGTTGACCTATGGCTTACCCTCACCACCCCACAACCTCCCACTTCCCCAAATATCTCAGATTGAGACCCACTCCTAGTTCAAATCCTTCCCTTTATACCTGGGCATCAACTGATTTGGCACATGCCAGCCCCTGCCAGGCTCAGTTCATTCCATGTTCTAATCCAATAACTGTCCATCATCTTGCTTTCCATATTGCTTTGCAAAATATCATTACAAAGAATACAATAGAGAATTTTTAGAACAAGAAATCAAAGCTATCTATCATATGAGGAAATGTTCTAAATAACTTTTTAAAAAACCCTTACCTTACATCTTAGGGTCAATACTACTGTGTATTAACTCCAAGACAGAAGAGTGGTAAGGGTTAGGCAAGGGGGTTAAGTGACTTGTCCAGGGTCACATAGCTGGGAAGTGTCTGAGGTCAGATTTGAATCTAGGACTTCCTGTCTCTAGGCCTGACTCTCAATCCACTGAGCCACTGAGCTGCCCCCTAAATAGTTTTTGATTAGAGAAATTCAAAGTAAAACAACTAACGTACCACTTCACATCTATCCAATTAGCTAATCTGACAGAAAAGGAAAATGATAAATGTTGGAGAGGATGTGAAAAAAGAGTTTAAATGATTTTCTCAAGGCCTCAGAGGTAATAATCATCAGAGGTGGGATTTTAAATGATGTTGTCCAGTTCAGAACTAGTGATCTTTCTATAATCTCTGCCTTCAAGGAACTCACAATTTACTGGGAGGGAAGAGAAGGGGAGGATACACTCACAGAATACATATAAAATTAACACAAAGTGATGGGGTTTATAGAACACTGCCAAACAAGAAAGTCCTCTCGGAAGAGATGAACATTTTATTCATTCATACAAAAAGCAGTTATTAATAGCCTTCAATCAACCAGGCACAGTAAGGAGATAGGAACAATAAAGAAGAAATGAGATAGTTCATGCCCCAAAGGAGGTTGTGTTATGTACACAGAGAATTATGTGTATATATTAAAATGGGTGCATATACACACAGGCATAACAAATCATTTTAATTATAGTATATATGTTATGTATTATTGTAGGTACATATATGTATATATTACTATGTATTTCTACACATATGTGCACACATATATCCGTGGACATACCCATACAATAAAAGTAATTTTGTGGGAGTAAAAGGAATTGGATTTAGAAAGGATCTAGTAAAGACTAAAGTACAATTTGACACTTGAGGTGGACTTTGAAAGGGGCAAGTTATTCTAAATGGTGGAAATGTGACATTCTAAGCATGGGAGACAGTCTATATTAAGGAAAATAGATCTAGACTTCCCCTTTTTTCTAGTCTCTTAATGATTTCAATTACTATCCTGACTGACTTCAAAAATCCAAGCAGATCCAAAGAAACAAACTCTGATGCCCCGAACTGGAATTCTAAGCCAAAAAGTTGTGCTTCTTTTATGAAAAAGGCATGTATGCTAGTCTTTTAATTAGAAGTGAAGAGGTGATAGTAGCATTTTCATGTCCAGATTGTAGGAATTGGTAATCTCAAAGAATCATAGAAACGTAGCTTGGAAGGCCCTTAAATACATCTAACCTTCCACATAATGCAGAAATCCATTCTCCATTATCCCTGTCAATATGATCCTCTAGCTTCTGATAACTTCAATAAATGGTTGTTCACATTGCCTTTAGGCAGAGAATAACTGTTGTATAGTGTTATTAGAAAGTTCTTTCTTAAACTGAACCCAAAATCAGCATTCTTATAACTTTTAACTCTAGTCCAAATAACAACCCTTCAAATATTTGAAGACATTGATTAAATACTTCCTAACCCTTCCCATAAAAAGCTATCCATTGTGATGGGGATCCGGGAGAGCATTACTGACAAAAATCTCATTTTATCTGCTGCCACCACCTCTTCCTCCAGTTTTTAAGTGGAATCATTGGACATATGGCAGTACTGTCATCCACCCACACATTAATAAGGTAATCAGGAGAAGGAACAGAGGAATCAAAGACTTTATATCATCTAAAAAATGAAATGTGGATTCATATTTATAGATTAGAAATATGTCCTCAATTTCTTTGTCTGTAAAAGTGTAATCTTAAGTCATTCCTGAGATAGATCCCTTTTGCCTTTTCCCCACAATGTTTTGTGAATTGAATTTAATATATCTTGAAGTGTGTTTCAAAGCTTCCCCATCTCAAGTTATGCAATTAACCAATCAACATAGCTTTTTTAAGCATCTTCTATGTGCAAGATACTGTTATTTACTAGAGGTGCAAAGAAAATGTAAAATTGGACCTGCCCTTAACTGAGTAGATATAGATAAAGATAAAGATATAGGTAAAGATACAGATATAGATGTAGATATAGATATAGATATAGATGTGTGTATATAGGTATATATGTCTGATAAGACTCGGAAAGGAATGAACATGTCTTTCTAGATATTTTTTGAAGGAGTCATGGACATACACACACTTATAACCTAGACAAGGAAAATAACATGCATTCATATATAGTACATACAAAATACATACCAAGATACTTTTTAAGGAGGGAGCACTAAAAGATGAAGGTACCAAGAAAAGTTTTCTTGTCTTCCTCTATTGTCATGTCACATTCTACATTTCTATCAGACTTATCAGTACACCTGTCACATCTTTCTCCCCCACCCCACCACTGAAGACTGAAAATTCTTACAAGCAAGAACTGTGCCATTTTTTTTTCATCTGTATTACTCCAGTGCCTATCATAGGACTTTGTACAAGGAAGGTATTTAGGTGGCTTAGTAATACAACAGGGTCAAAAAAGTATCAATTCAAATTTTGCCCTAAACATTTAGCTCTGTGACCCTTAGAAAGTCACTCAGCCCCTCTAGATTTTGGTATCTCATCTGTAAAATGAAGATAATAAAGGTACCTACTGAATAGAGTTGTTGTGAGGATAAAATAACATCTATAAAGTGTTTTATAAAACAAGAGGTGCAATATAAATGTTAACTAAAATTATTTTTATAACCATTAGCTTTGTAGAATCAGTACTATGTGTTGGTTCTAAGGAAGAAGAGCTATAAGGGCTTGGCAATGACAGGTAAGTGACTTGCCCAAGGTGCTGCAGCTAGGCAACGTCTGAGGCCAGATCTAAACCCAGGGCGTCTCCTGTCTCTGGGCCTGACTCTCTATCCACTGATCCACCTTACTGCCCCTAATGACCATTATTTAATAAATGATTGTTGAATCAGATAGAGCAAAGCTAAGACAGAGCCCTAACAAATGGCTAGAGAGTAGACTGAGAAGGCCAAGTTGGTCCTCTAGTGGAAGAAAGATGACCACAGCAAACACATGGAGCCTCTACCAGGCAGGCAAGTATGGAGTTAGGAGAGTTGTTTACTTAAGCTATTTATTTAAGGTATAGAGTTGTTCCCTCATCACTTATGTAGACAACATTAGTTAAATGAGTTGGTCTGAGAGAGGCTGATAAGACTTAGAAGGGAATGGACATGTCTTTCTAGATAGTTACCCTTTGAAGGAATCATGAGTGTAGACACTGCTGACAGGAGATAGGAAGAGCTTTGAAAAATAAGCAAATGAGGGTCTGTTCCCTAATTCCCCAGAGCTGAATTTTATCAGGGAGGCCACTTGTGCCTGGAGAAAGCAATAATTACTCACTGTGGGAAGCAAATTCACTGGGAGAATGCAGCTGCAGAGTTGGACTAAATGTTCTGGATCAGGCCTGAAGATAAGTTTCTCACCAAGAATGTCTCCCATCCTTTCTTACCCTCCTCTAGTTAGGATTTTACCTGAGTTTGGACCATAAAGCCAACTAGATTTGGTTAATTTGCCAAATGCTCACTTATTTCCCTCAGAGTCCTTGTTTTTAGTGGTCTGATATATCCATACTACAAGTCCTTGTGGCTTAAAATACTTTTTCTTTTTTTCTGACTGAGATTACTAAATTTAGGGGAAATAATGCTTTCTACTATGGTTTCATTAGAAACAACATTAAACAACAAGATGAGCAATTATGCTTGTTTAATAACTACTCTATTGTAGTGAATTGATTTGAAAGAATAAAGTATCGAAAAACATGTATTACTTTATCTTTCTAAGTCTTCAACATGATTCTCTATCCATTGCCATTCACTTTTCCTCACATGATTATAGTTAGTGTTTACTCCCTTCATCTTATTCTGGTATTTTTGTTTATATTACTTTATAGAAATCTTTCTAATCTCCTTTGAAACTCAGAAATGTTTCCACATTAATAATTTTATAGTGTTCCATTACATAAATGACTTGCAATGTATTTACCAACTTTCTTATTGTTGGAAATGTAGGTTACTTTCATTTAAAAGAAATTTATATAATGTTATGAAAATATTTGAAAAATAACTCTAAATATAATATTGTTAGGGTAACATTCTATGGGGAAATGGTGGTTATTTGATTAATATTTAATTTTTAATACTTTCTTATATCATTTTCTCTTCCTGATGACCTGCCTCCTTCATCCATAAAAATCCTTCCTGGTAAGATCTAAGATTAGTCAAAACAAATCAACATGTTAGGCATATATGAAAATATAGGTTATATTTTAGACCAGGAGTCTACCATTTTTGTTCTAAAAAGCAGGAAACATGCTGCCTCATTCTTCCCCTGAAATCAAAACCGGTCATTGATGAATCATTGTTCTGAAGTCTTTCAATGTTTTTCCCTTTACATAATTGTGGTCATTGCATAAATTATCTCTTTATTTCACTGTGCATCATTTTATACAGCTCATTCCATGATTTTATAAATTTTTGTAGATTTACTATTTCGTAGAGCACAGTAACATTATTACATTACATTTTATACAAGAATTATTCATAAAAATGGAATTACTGGGCCAAAATGTAGGATATTTTTGTAGCCATTATTGTATACTGCCATATTGCTTTCCAGAATAATGATACCATTTTACAATTCTGTCAGTAAAGAATAAATGTTACTGTTGCACCACAGTCATACCAGCACTATTTTGCTATTTTTAATGATTATTTGCCAAGATTTGTATATTCTTGATTAATATTTATCCTAGATGTTGTTTTAAATAATTATTAATAATTTGTGATTCTTATTTTGAAATTGTATATTAATTCCATTTTAACATCTGTGTGTTGTGGACTGGGAACTATTATAAGAATTCTAAAAAATTATTCCTCATATGTTTTATTTTAATTCTGAGAGATTTATTTTACATTAATTTCAAAATGTAACCAACTTGTTGTGTTTTCATGTTTAATTTTATACCTATAATATTTGCTATGTACACTTTCCCAACTATTCTTTTTAATTGTGATTGTGTTGCTTTTAACTATATAGAATATTTTTAAAAATTTATAATTTAGTATATCTTTCTTACCCTCATAATTTTTTTCTATTTGTTGAATTTTAAAAATAATATTCTCTAAAACCAAGATAAATATTTTCTTCCATTTACTTCCTTCGTTTTTATAGTTTATAATTATTTTGTTTATGATTATCTCAAATGTATGTGGAATTCAATGTAAAATGGCATAAGATATGGGTCCCAATTCCTTTTCCATGAAATTGACAAGATACAGGTTTCAATTCCTTTTCCAAATGAAATTGCCAAGCAATTTTCCAAAATATATCTGATAAGTAATGGATCTCATTTTTTCTATCAGTTTAATAAGCATTCAGTTTGTTGTTTGTTTTGATGTCTAGTGTGTCCATTTTATTTCTATTTTTGTTATTGTATATTTTCAGATATTTTTTACAGTAACCATTTTCTCTTTTGTTTGAAAGATAAGACTAACTTTATTAGCTTTTCTTCTTAGCATGCTTTTGTATTCCTGCCCATTTGTTCACTGTATGATTTGGATTGTGATTTTGCCTACTTTCATAAAGTATCCATTTTGCATGTTGAAAAATATGACATTAAATGTATAAATTAATTTTTGTAGTGTTATAATTTTTTACATTTATCCAACCCATCCAAAAATATCAATCATGCTAACAGTTTGCTTGAATCATCCTTTACTATGATCATTATTATTCTTGAATTTTCCTATTCCTAGACAAATTAAATTTCAAACATTTGCATTTGAAAACGACCAAAATGAAATCATTATGAAGGGGTCAGTGTACAGTGTGTCCAGCTTTGGCTGATAAGACCAATATGAGTTTGGAAGGCTTTATCTTAGTTGGGGCACCAATAGACTGTATGAACATTTGGTATAGAGATGTCTACATTTACACCCTTCACATTTATTTTATGCTACTGCAGTTCTACTTTGCTCATGGAGCACAGTGCCTTTTTGGATACTTTAATGCCATGTTGGACAGTCTTTTGCCAGTGTCTCCCACATCTCACAATTAATATCAAGGTTCTTCAGAGTGTCACATTATTGCTGCTTCTGACCTCAGTGTCAGGGTTTACATTGAATTCTCCATAAAATAGACTCTTGGGCAAATGTATATTTTACATTCAAATAATTTGGCTAGCTCATTAGACTTATGCTTTCTGCAAGAGTTTGAATACTTGCACTTCAGATCAAGAAAGGATGCTAGAACCCAGTATTCTTTTTAAATTTATTTTTATTGTCATGCTTTTGCATATTAATTTTAATCCATACAATGCAAAATACACTTCTATATTGGTCATTGTTTTAAGAGCAGACTCATAATAACCAAAACCTCAAAATAAAACAATAAATACGATGATGTTGTAAGGAGTGAGTTATATATTACTCTCAGAATGTTTCTCAAAAAAACCCTGACTGAGCAAAGTGCTATTTCCAAGTACACTGACAGCTGTGTTATTCCCAGAAACCCCTAACTGAGACCTCTCTGCTTTTGCTAGGCTGTGCCCCTGAGTATGCCCCAGTTATGCTACAGGTGTTACAAGTTGTGGTCTTACTACGTGCTGATTGGATAAAACCTTTTCATTAGATAGTAAGTTTTGGCTCACCAGCTTCTTGAGGGCAGAGAGGAAGCAGTGGAGATGGGGGGCACTGGTGATTAAAGTCTATAAAAGGCTGGATTCAGCCATTACAGAGTGTATTTACCAAAAACCAGAGGGCAATACCCTTTTTCATGAGAAGGAAATAAAAGCTCTGTCTCTTCTACTCACATATTCTGAATGAATTTTCATGTGAGGAGGTGATCTCCACGAGGAATTGGTCTCCACCTCCTTCCATACTATGTGAAAGACTACTTCAACAGTTCTTTCTCTGGAGGTGGATAGCATTCCCTGACATACATCTTTCAAGATTGTTTTAGTTCATTGCTTTGTTGAGAGTAGCCAAGTTTTCACAGATAACCATTGTACAACAATGCTGTTGCTATGTACAATGTTATCCCAGTATTGCTTTTTTCAGTCTGCATCATTTTACTTATCATCTCTTATAGCACAGTAGTTTCCCATCACTAACATGTACTATGATTGGTTCATTAATTCCCCAATCCATGACATCCCCATAACTTCCAATTCTTTGCAAATACAAAAAGATGTGCTTTAAATATTTTTGTACAAGTAGGTCCTTCTCCCCTTTTTTTATTATCTCTTTGGGATACAAATCCAGGAGTATATTACTGGATGAAAGGGTATGCAGAGTTTTATATCTCTTTGGACATAGTTCCAAATTGTCCTCCAGAATGGTAGCATCAGTTCACAACTCTACCAAAAATACATTAGTGTCCCAATTTTGTCATATCCCCTCCAATATTTATCTATTTCCTTTTCTGTAATATGAGCTAATCTGATAAGTGTGTGTGGTAACTCAGCAATGCTTTAATTTGCATTTCTACAACCCAGTGATTTAGAACATTTTTTCATATGATTATTTAATGATGGCTTTGATTTCTTCATCTAATAATTATTTGTTCATATCCTTTGATCATATATCAATTGGAGAATATCTCATAAATTTGACTTCTTTCAGTATCTTTGAGAAATTAGATTTGAGAAATTTGAACTTTATCAGATATATTTGTTATAAAAATTTGAGAATTTGAGAAATTAGAGAACTTTATCAGATACATTTGTTATAAAAAATTTCCTTGTTTGTTGTTCTTTTCTAATCTTGGTTCTAGCTTCTAAAGTTTTGTTTGTACAAAAGCTTTTTTGAAAATTTAATATAATCAAAATTATTCAACAACTTAGAATACTTTCCATCTCTTGTTTGGTTATAAACTCTTCCCTTCTCCAAAGATCTGCCATGTATTGTGTTCCCCTAATTTAGTTATGGTGTCTCTCTATATCTAAATCATATATCCATTTTGACCATATCTTAGCATAGGGTGTGAGATATAGCTTCTGCCATACTGTTTTCCAATTTTCCCAGCAGGTTTGTTAAATGGTGAGTTTTTTTCCCCAAAGTGGGATTTTGGGGGTTATACAGCAGTAGGTTGCTAAGGTAATTTACCTGTGTTTATTGTATATCTAATCTACTCCACTGATCTACCATCCTATTTCTTAGCCAATACCAGATTGTTTTGATGATTTCTACTATATAGTACAGTTTGGGATCAGGTACTAAGCCACCTTTTCCTTCATATTTTTTTCTTTAGTTCTCTTGATATTCTTGACCTTTTATTTTTCCAGATGAATTTGTTATTATTTTTCTAGTTCTATAAAATGGTTATTTAGTAATTCAATTGTTATAGCACAGAATAATTCAATTAATTTATGTAGAATGGGCATTTTTATTACATTAGCTCAGCCTACCCATGAGCAATTCACATTTTTCCAATTATTTAGATGTGACTTTATTAATGTGAAAAGTGTGTTGTAATTGTGTTCTAATAATATTTGTGTTTGCCTTGGCAAATACATTCCCAGGTATTTTGTATCGTTTAGAGTAATATTAAATAGAATTTCTCTTTCCAACTCTTGCTGCTGGACTTTGCTATTAAAACATAGAAATGCTGATGATTTATGTGGATTTCTTTTGTCTACTCCAACTTTACTAAAGTTAATAATTATATTAAGTAGTTTTTAGTTGATTCTCTAGGATTCTCTCAGTATACCATCATATCATTTACAAAGAGTGATAGTTTATTTTCCTCATTGTCTACTTCAATTCCTTCATTTTTTTTTCTTTCCTTATGATTAAAGCAGTGGTTCCCAAACTCTTTTGGCCTACCACCCCCTTTCCAGAAAAAATATTACTTAGTGCCCCCTGTCACATACTATCACTGCCCCCTTACAGTTATTCACCACCCCCAAATGTACCTGTGGCCATCACCGCTCTCCTGGATCACTGCAGCACCCACCAGGGGGCAGTGGCGGCCACTTTGGGAATCACAGGACTAAAGCTAGCATTTCTAATATAGCATTAAATAATAGTGGTTATAATGGGAATCCTTACTTCTCCCTTGATTTTATTGGGAAGGTTTCTAATTCATCCCCATTGCGGATGATACTTGCTGAAGGTTTTAGTTAGATATTACTTATAATTTTAAGGAATAAGCCACTTATTCCTGTTGTCTAGTGTTTTTTTTTTAATAGAAATAGGTGTTTTATTTTGTCAAAGACATTTTCTGCATTTATTGAGATAATCATGCAATTTCTTTTAGTTTGGTTATTGATATGGTCAATTATGTTGAAAGTTCTCCTAATATTAAACTGACTCTGCATTCACCGTGTAAATCCCACCTGATCATAGTGAATGATCCTTTTATTATATTGCTATAATCTCCTTATTACTGTCTCATTAAAATGTTTGCATCTATATTACTTATTGAAATTGGCTTACTATTTCCTTTGTCTGTTTTTTTTTCTTCTTGGTTTAGAGAACAGAGCCATATTAGTTTCATAAAAAGAATTTGGAAGGATTCCTCTGCCTATTTTCCCCAATAGTTTTTGTAGTATTGGGATGAACTGTTCTTTAAATGTTAGATATAATGCATTTGTGAATTCATCTGGATTATTCAATTTCTTTTTCTGATATGGGATTATGTAAGGATTCTATTTCCTCTTTTGCTAATCTGAGCAAATTTATTTTTGGACATATTTATCCATTTCACTTAGATTGTCAGAATTATTGGCATATAATTGAGATGGAATGTTGATAGTAGGTCTGGCATGAGAAGCTACAGATAGAACAAGGTAATTAGATCTTAAAATGTTTTTGTCTGCAGATTTATAATTTGTTCTTTTTTTCTAGTTTTTTTAAGTTGCAAGACCAATTCATTGATCTCTTCCCTCTCAATTTTGTTGCTATAGGAACTCAGAGATATAAATTTTCCCCCGTGTATTGCTTTGGAAAGTTTTCATATGATGTCTTCTCATGGTCATTGTCTTTAATGAAGTCTATAATAGTTTTCATAATTTTTTTTGACCACCAGTTTTGAAGAATTAGAAGTTTATTTGCAGAATTAGAAGAATTAGAATTAGAAGAAAAACATTATTTATTTTCCAATTAATTTTAAATTTGCCTTTCCTTGGACCCTTGTTAAGCAAAATTTTTATCCAATTATCTAAAAAAGTTGTATTTATTGTTTCTGCTTTTCTGCATTTGTTTGCAGTATTTCCACACCCAAAAACATGGTTGATCTTTGTATATGTTCCATGTAATTCTGAGAAGAAGGTATATTCCTTTTTATTCCTATTCAGTTTTCTCCAGATATCCATTAACTCTAATTTTTCTAACATTTCATTCGCTTCCCTTATTTCTTTCTTATTTCTTTTTAGGTTTTATTTATTTAGTTCTAAAAGGGGAAGGTTGAAATCCACTACTAATATGGCTTTACTATCTATTTCCTCCTTGAGCTCCTTTAATTTTTCCTTTATAAATGTAGATGCTATGCCATTTGGCACATACATGTTTAGTAATGATATTACTTCATCATTCATAGTACCCTTTAACAGAATGTAATTTCCTTCCTTGTCTCTTTTAATCAGATCAATTCCTACTTTAGATTTGTTTGATTTTATGATAGCTACTCCTGCTTTTTTTTATTTTTTACTTTAGATGATGTTTAATAAATTCTGTTCCAGCCTTTTACCTTGAATCTGTGTGTGTCACCCTACCTCAAATGTGTTTCTTGTAAACAACATATAGTAGGATTCTGGCTTTTAATCCACTATGCTATCTGCTTCTGTTAAATTAGTGAGTTCATCGCATTCACATTCAGTGTTATGATTACTAACAGTGTATTGCATTCCATCATATTATCCCCTTTAAATTCTGCTCTTTTCCCTTTCTCTCTGTTCTTCCTCACCAGTGTTTTGTTTTTTGTCACCCCTTCACACTTTCCCCTCCCTCTAATTACCTTCATTTTCCCTTATATCATTTCACTTCTACTTCTCTTTGGGGTAAGATAGAATTGTATATTCTACTGAGTATACTTGTTTTATTCCTCTCTGAACCCTTTATGAGGAAAGTAAAGTTTAAGCATTTCCCATCACCTCCCTTATCCTTCCTTCTCTATAATGACTTTGATTTTTCATGCCTCTTTAGGTTATATAATTTACCCCATTCTATCTCTCTCCTGTTTTCTCTCAGTGTAATCTTTTCAGCCCTTGTTTAATTTCTTCATATCATTCATATGCATTCATATCATATTACATATATATATATATATATCATTTCATAGCATCACATTTACATATACATCATATCATCATAATCAGCTTACTTCTCCACTCTCTTTCTGAGTAAATTCCTTCTATTTCCTCTACTACTAAGAGCAATTTTTGAGATCAATTCTAATTTTTAAGAAATTATTTTCTTTCTTCAGTTTTTGAGCCTCCTTTTGCATTTGGCCCATTTCTTCTTGCACTGCTTTCGTTTCTCTTCCCCATTTTTCCTCTGCTCATCTTAATTGATTGTTGAAATACTTTTTGAGCTATTCCAGAATCTGAGTACAATTCATATTTTTATTTGAAGCTTTGTGTGTTTGCTTTGCTTTCACTATCCCCTTCTATGTTTTTGCCTTGCTGTTTGTCTCCAAAAATTTTTTCTCTGGTTAGGGTTTTTTTTAAATGTTTGTTCATTTCTCTAGCCTTTTTTCATGACATCCACTTTTACTTTAAAGGTAGGCTTTGTGTGCTCTTTGTGGTGGCAAAAACAACTGGAAAATGAGGGTATGCCCTTCAATGGGGGATGGCTGAACAAATTGTGGTACCTGTTGGTGATGGATTGTGCTGAAAGAATAATGAACTGGAGGAATTCCATGTGAACTGGAATGACCTCCAGGAATTGATGCAGAGTGAAAGGAGCAGAACCAGGAGAACATTATACACAAAGACAGATACACTGTGGTAAAATCAAATGTAATGAACTTCTCTACTAGCAACAATACAATGATCCAGAAAAAAACTATGAGAGACCTATGAGAAAGAATGCTATTCACATTCAGAAGAAGAACTGTGGGAGTAGAAACACAGAAGAAAAACAACTGCCTGTCCACATGGGAAGTTGGGGATATGATTGGGGATGTAGTCTCAAAATGAGCACCGTAGTGCAAATATCAAGAATATGGAAATAGGGCTTGATCAATGACAAATGTAAAATCCAGTGGGATTGTGCATTAGCTATGGGAGGGGGTGGGAGGAGGGGAGGAAAAGAACATGAATCTTATAACCATGCAAAAATATTCTAAATTAATTAATTAAATAAAAATTTTAAAATTTAAGAAAAAAATAAAGTTAGGCTCTGTTCTCAGGAAGGATAGGGCACTCTCTTAAACTTCAGTTCTTCCTTGATGTTATCCTTAGCCTTATTTCTGGGGTTTTACAAGTTTCAATTTTTTCAAGGAAGCATAATGGCCTATGGGATGGCAGCTCTGAAATTTACTTCCCACTGCTAATTAGATAACTCCCTGAGACTGCTGATGATAAAAATTCTAGTTTGAGGAGTGGGCCTTAGCTTTTGGTCTCACTCTGAGTTTGATCACGTTAAGAATAGGGCACACTGAAGATTGTCCTACCCTGGGAGTAAACCTTGAGTTTTGGCAAGAGCCAGCCAGACTTCTATAATCCAGCACCCTGGGGACTGCCCCTGACATAGTTCTAGAGCCAAGCTCTGGGTCAACCAACTAGGAGACAGGTCTTTATGCCAAGCCTGGGCTAGGACTCTTGGACTCACTCTGGGCCCCACACACATTAGGCTGTGCAGCACGGACTGCCAGGGTTAGAATCCCAGACCTCACCACAGGTTTTCTCGGAACTTGGCTTTTGGCCCAGGAAGGGTCTTGTGGTCTGGATGTTGGCTTGGGCCCATGTTCAGAACCTGGAACAGGAGATCTGGGGTGGAAGGTGGGGGTGGAGCTTTCTGTTGGCTTTTTTCTTACTCTTTGGTATAGCCTCCTGCTGTCTATGCTTCCCTATCACCTCAGTGTCCCAGGCATTCTTTGCCTAATTTTCAAGTAGTTTTCTTCATGAAAGTTGCTTCACGCTGTCTTCTTTTTGGCTCTTTTACTCCTGTGTTTGGTTTGTGGTATTATTTAAAGATTTGTTGGAGGGGATTCTTAAGATAGTTTCAAGCTTTCCTGTTTCTGCTCTGCTGTCATGACTCTGAATCCCATAAGAAAAGTTAAATGGCTGCTTAATAGCAACCAGTACACATATCATATATACAAGATGATTGGGGCATTGGTAGAAAATTATTGGTCTAAAAATATCTGGTGATTTTAGTGGATCCCAAACTTAAAATGGAGTGGTGTTACATGGAATATTGATTAGATGGAATGCATAGAGAAAAGGAGAGAATAATTTAGCACATGAGATGTGGATTTAAGTTGAAGGACCATGAAATGTTCAGCATAAAGAAGAGACTCTTTAAAGGATTGAGGGGTTGGGAGAGATATGTTTAATGATTTAAAGGGCCATCATGTGGAGGAAGAACTGGACTTATTCTGTTTAGGGCAAGAGTAAAATTAAGAATATCATGTTGAATTGGCAGAGATGAAATTAGGCTTTATAATGAGTAATCTTCCTAATAATTAAAAGTATGTAAAAGTGACATTTGTTGCCTATAGAAATGTAGAATCCAATCAGATCAATAGGGGCAGAGAATTGTATTGTGCCCTATAGAGAAGTAGGATTGTAATAAATTGGGGAGGGGAGCAATACAAGGGAGGAAGAGGGTGGGGGTCATTAAAATGACTCTAGAATAAGAGGGGAATAAATAAGAGGGGAGGTGCTGGAAAGGGGAATAACATTAGCGAGGGGAAAGGGGAGAGATTGACTAAAAGTGAAAAATTGGAGGGGAGGGTAACAGGGATAAAAGGTAAAATCTAAGGAGGAAGTCAAAAGGGGGGGAAATACAAGACAGTAATCATAATTGTGAATGTGAAAGAGATGAACTCACCCATAAAAAGGAAGCAGAGAGCAGAATGGATTAAAAACCAAAATCCTGCCATATGTTGTTTATAAAAAAACATACTTGAGGCAGTTAGACATACACAGGGTAAAGGTAAAATGGTGGAGTAGAATTTACTGGGCTGCAACTGAGACAAAGAAGGCAGGAGTAACAATCATGATCTCATAAAAAGCTAAAGCAAAAGTAGATCTCATTAAAAGAGATAAGAAAGGTAATTACATCTTGATGAAAGGCAGTATAAAAAACAAAGCAATATCAATACTAAACATATATGCACCTAATGGCACAGCATTCACATTTCTAAAGGAGAACGTAAAGGAGCTTAAGGAGGAAAAAGATAGTAAAAACATACTAGTTGGGGACCTAATCCTTCCCCTAGTGATTTTTTTCTTAGAAAGTTCTTTGATGCCTTGTTCCATTTCTTTTTCTGATATTGGATTATTTAAGTATTCTGTTTCTTCTGCTGTTAATATAGGCAATTTATAATTTTGTAAATATTCATCCATACCACCTAGATTTCTACATTTACTGCTATATAATTGGGCAAAATAATTTTAATGATTGCCTTAATTTCCTCTTCATTAGAGGTGAGATCTTCCTTTTCATATTTAATACTGTTAATTTGATTTTCTTCTTTTCTTTTTTTCTTTTTTTTAACATTTATTAATATACATTTTTAACATGGTTACATGATTCATGCTCCTCCTTTCCCCTTCACCCCCCCCCCGCACTCCCCCCACCCATGGCCGATGCGCATTTCCACTAGTTTTGTCATGTGTCGTTGATCAAGACCAATTTCCAAATTGTTGGTAGTTGCATTGGTGTGGTAGTTTCGAGTCCACACCCTCAATCATGTCCTCCCCGACCCATGCGTTCAAGCAGTTGTTTTTCTTATATGTATCCTCTCCTGCAGTCCTTCCTCTGAATGTGGGTAGCATCTTTACCATAAATCCCTCAGAATTGTCCTGGGTCATTGTATTGCTGCTGGTACAGAGGTCCATTACATTCAATTTTACTACAGTATATCAGTCTCTGTGTACAATGTTCTTCTGGCTCTGCTCCTTTCACTCTGCAACTGTTCCCGGAGGTCTCTCCAGTTCGCCTGGAACTCCTCCAGTTTATTATTCCTTTTAGCACAATAGTATTCCATCACCCGCATATACCACAGTTTGTTCAGCCATTCCCCAATTGAAGGACATACCCTCCTTTTCCAATTTGTTGCCACCACAAAAAGCGCAGCTATAAATATTTTCGTACAAGTCTGTTTATCTATGATCTCTTTGGGGTACAAACCCAGCAATGGTATGGCTGGATCAAAGGGCAGGCATTCTTTTATAGCCCTTTGAGCATGGTTCCAAATTGCCAGCCAGAATGGCTGGAACAGTTCACAGCTCCACCAGCAATGCATTAATGTCCCAATTTTGCCACATCCCCTCCAGCATTCATTACTCTCCCCTTCTTTCATTTTAGACAATCTGCTAGGTGTGAGGTGATACCTCAGGGTTGTTTTGATTTGCATTTCTCTAATTATTAGAGATTTGGAACACTTTCTCATGTGCTTATTGATGCTTTTGATTTCTTTACCTGAAAATTGCCTATTCATGTCTCTTGCCCATTTATCAATTGGGGAATGGCTTGATATTTTATACAATTGCTTTAACTCCTTGTATATTTGAGTAAATAGACCCCTGTCAGAGTTTTTCGTTATAAAGATTTTTTCCCAATTTGTTGCTTCCCTTCTGATTTTGACTACATTGTTTTTGTTTGTACAAAAACTTTTTAGTTTAATATAATCAAAACCATTTAATTTACATTTTGTAATTTTCTCTAACTCTTGCTTGGTTTTAAAGTCTTTCCTTTCCCAGAGATCTGACAAGTAAACTATTCTGTGTTCACATAACTTATTTATAGTTTCCCTCTTTATATTCAAGTCGTTCACCCATTCTGAATTTATCTTGGTGTAGGGTATGAGATGTTGATCTAGACCTAATCTCTCCCATATTGTTTTCCAAATTTCCCAGCAGTTTTTGTCAAAGAGTGGATTCATGTCCCAAAAGTTGGGCTCTTTGGGTTTATCATACACGGTCTTGCTGATGTCATTTATCCCAAGTCTATTCCATTGATGATCCTCTCTATCTCTTAGCCAGTACCATTTTGTTTTGATGACTGCTACTTTATAGTATAGTTTAATATCTGGAACTGCAAGGCCCCCTTCCTTCACATTTTTTTTCATTATTTCCCTTGATATTCTTGATCTTTTGTTATTCCAAATGAAATTTGTTATAGTTTTTTCTAATTCAGTAAAGAAGTTTTTTTGGTAGCTTGATAGGTATGGCGCTAAATAGGTAAATTAATTTGGGTAGAATTGTCATTTTTATTATGTTAGCTCGACCTACCCATGAGCAATCAATGGCTTTCCAATTGTTTAAATCCAGTTTTATTTGTTTGGAAAGTGTTTTGTAGTTGTTTTCATATAATTGCTGTGTTTGTTTTGGTAGGTAGATTCCTAAGTATTTTATATTGTCTAGGGTGATTTTAAATGGTGTTTCTCTTTCTACTTCTTGCTGCTCTAGTGTGTTGGAAATGTATAGAAATGCTGATGATTTATGTGCATTTATTTTGTATCCTGCAACTTTGCTAAAGATGTTGATTATTTCTACAAGCTTCTTAGTTGATTCTCTAGGATTTTTTAAGTAGACCATCATATCATCTGCAAAGAGTGATAGCTTAGTTTCCTCCTTGCCCACTTTGATACCTTCAATTTCTTTTTCTTCTCTAATTGCAACTGCTAGTGTTTCTAGTACAATGTTAAATAATAGAGGTGATAATGGGCATCCTTGTTTCACTCCTGATCTTATTGGGAAGGTTTCTAATTTATCCCCATTGCATATGATGTTTGTTGATAGTTTTAGGTATATACTGTTTATTATTTTTAGGAAAGGTCCTTCTATTCCTATACTTTTCAGTGTTTTCAATAGGAATGGATGCTGTATTTTGTCAAAGGCTTTTTCAGCATCTATTGAGATAATCATGTGATTTTTGTTTGATAGACTGTTGATATGGTCAATTCTGTGGATGGTTTTCCTAATGTTGAACCAACCTTGCATTCCTGGTATAAATCCCACCTGATCATGGTGAATGATCTTCTTAATTACTTGCTGGAGTCTCTTAGCTAGTATTCTATTTAAGATTTTTGCATCTATGTTCATTAGGGAGATTGGTCTATAGTTTTCTTTCTCTGTTTTTGATCTCCCTGGCTTTGGAATCAGTACCATATTTGTGTCATAAAAGGAATTTGGTAGGACTCCTTCTTTGCTTATCATATCAAATAATTTGTATAGTATTGGGATTAGTTGCTCTTTGAATGTCTGATAGTATTCAATTGTGAATCCATCAGGCCCTGGCGATTTTTTCATAGGGAGTTCTTTGATGGCTTGTTCAATTTCTTTTTCTGATATGGGATTATTTAGGTATTCTATTTCTTCTGCTGTTAATCTAGGCAGTTTATATTTTTGTAAATATTCGTCCATATCTCCTAAATTGTTATATTTATTGCCATATAATTGGGCAAAATAGTTTTTAATGATTGCCTTAATTTCCCCTTCATTAGAGGTGAGGTCTCCCTTTTCATCTTCGATACTATCAATTTGGTTTTCTTCTTTCCTTTTTTTTATTAGATTGACCAGTACTTTGTCTATTTTATCTGTTTTTTCAAAGTACCAGCTTCTAGTCTTATTTATTAATTCAATAGTTCTTTTACTTTCGATTTTATCAATTTCTCCCTTGATTTTTAGTATTTCTAATTTAGTTTTCATCTGGGGATTTTTAATTTGCTCGCTTTCTAATTTTTTGAGTTGCATGCCCAATTCATTGATCTCTGCCCTCCTTAATTTGTTAATATATGCACTCAAGGATATAAATTTCGCCCTGAGTACTGCCTTGGCCGCATCCCACAGA
>NC_058131.1:327992373-328013668 GCF_016433145.1 Gracilinanus agilis | reverse complement strand
CTTAAACTTGTGTATGTCCACCCGCCTCATATGTGTTTCTTGTAGACAACATATGGTGGGATTTTGGTTTCTAATCCACTCTGCTATTTCCTTCCGTTTTAAGAGCGAGATCATCCCATTCATATTCAGAGTTATAATCATCAGTTGTGCATTTGCTGACATTTTCAAATCCTCCCCCATTCCTACCTCTTCTGCTTAAACAATTTCTTTTAAAACCAGTGGTTTGCTATTAAGACCCTATCCCATATCCCCTCCCTTGATTAACTTCCCTTTCTACCCCTCCCTTATTTTCCCCCCTCTTTTTGTTTTTAAAGGCCTTATGAATTCCCTCCCCCTTCACCCCTCCCTTTTTTTGACCTCCCCACTCCCCTGCTCCCCTTGGTTTATCCCTTCTAACTTTCTCAGAAGGGTTAGATAAGAGTTTTATTTCCCAATGGATAGTATAGCTACTCTTCCCTCTCCGGGTTGATTTCACTGAGAGTAAGGTTTGCTTATTACCACTTTATGCCCTCTTCCTCTCCTTCTTATAATAGTATTTGTCCCCTCTCCCTCCCATGCCCTCTTTGTGTGTAATAGAATATTCTATTTTCTTATTCACTCAAGTTTCTCTTGGTATCCCCTGCTATTTACCCCCTCCTTCCCATCCCCCATGCCATCTTAGATTATTTAGTGTTCCACCCTCACCCTGTGAATTATTCTTCTGATTACTATAATAGTGAATATTATAATAGTGAATAGAGTTCACTACAGAGAATTATACATAACATTTCTCTACATAGGAGTACAGATAATTAGATCTCACTGAGGCCCTTAAAAAGGCAAATTTAAAAATTATAAGTTTTCCTTCTTTTTCCCTCTGTATCTTAATTACCTTTTCAGGTTTCTCTCGATTTTTGTGGTTCGATATCAAACTTTCCATTTAGCCCTGGTCTTTTCTGTGCAAATACCTGGAATTCTTCAATTTTGTTGAATGCCCATACTTTCGCCTGGAAATATGTAGTCAGTTTTGATGGGTAGTTGATCCGTGGTTGCAGGCCCAGCTCTCTTGCCTTTCTGAATATCGTATTCCAAGCCTTACAGTCTTTTAGTGTGGAGGCTGCCAGATCCTGTGTGATCCTGATTGGTGCTCCTTGATATTTGAATTGTCTCTTTCTGGCTTCTTGTAAGATTTTTTCTTTTGCTTGAAAGCTTTTGAATTTGGCAATAATATTTCTAACCGTTTTCTTCTCTGGGTCGAATGTAGTGGGTGTTCTATGAATCCTTTCGATGTCTATATTGCCCTCTTGTTGTTGGACTTCAGGGCAATTTTGCTGAATAATTTCTTTTAGTACGGAGTCCAGGTTTCTATTAATTACTGGTTTTTCTGGAAGACCAATTATTCTCAAATTGTCTCTTCTAGACTGGTTTTCTTGGTCTGTCACTCTCTCATTGAGATATTTCATGTTTCCTTCTATTTTTTCAGTCTTTTGACTTTATTTTATTTGTTCTTATTGTCTTGAGAGATCATTAGCTTCCAATTGCTCAATTCTAGCCTTTAGGGATTGATTTTCGGCTATTATCTTTCGGTTTTCGGCCATAATCTTCTGGTTTTCGGCCATAATCTTCTGGTATTCCTTTTCAATCTGGTCATTTCTGGTGTTCAATTGCAAGATTTTACCTTTTAAACAGTTATTTTCTTGCCAGATCTCTTCCATTTTCCTCAAAATCTCAGTTTTGAACTATTCCATAGCTTGTGAGGAGTTTTCCTTATTTGAGGAGAGTCCGGATGCTTGTTTGTTCTCCTCCTCTGTTTGCTTGGTTGTCTGGATTTTCTCTGTGTAAAAGTTGTCGAGTGTTAAAGGCTTCTTTTTCTTGTTGTTATTCTTTCTCTTCTGAGCTTCCTGAGACTGGGTAGCCATCATTAGCCCAGCAGCTTCTCAGGTTTATTCTTGCGCTCAGTGTCTGTCCGCGGTCTATTGGCTCCTGAGGTCTGAGTTCTGGTTTTTTCCAAAGTCAAGCCCCCTGATGGATCCCCTTGCTTGATCTTCTGCAGGAGGTTCCTTTACAAGTCTCAGGGCTCTGCTTCCACAGTCGTATACCCGTCTGCACTGGTTCCCCACTCAGGTTTTCAGAGCTTTAGTTCCTGGCTATGTCTGCCTCCACCCACGCCTCCGCCTGTGCCTGTGCTCTCAGCCCGAGCTCTGCGCCCGGCGTCTACTCTCTGCTCCCACGCTCAGATTTCGCTTGCGTTCTTTGGCTTATTGGGGTCCTAAATCTTGCTGCTCTCAGGAACAGGCCCCGGAGCTGCCAATGACTCGATGGGTGCCCCAAACTTGCTCTATTTCTTTTTAGCTGGCTTCAGAGCTATAGATGTTGTGTGTGGAGGGGGTGGGGGTGGGGTGGTTGCTCAGCCCGCGATTTAGTGAGAGCCCTTTATAGCCTGGAAATGTCTCGATTCCATGTACCTTCCACTCTGTGCCCTGTTGTGGGGTTCCTCCATTCGTCTGGACTTGTTTTTATGTCCCCTTGAGGAGTTTTGTGTGTTTCGGTCAGGAGAGGTTAAGAGCTGCTTCTTACTCTGCCTCCATCTTAACCCGGAACCCCTAGTGGAGTGTTTTTTAGAAAGAGTTATTCTTATTTTGTTCAATACTTCAAGGATCTGTCATTTTTCCTATGTAGTTACTTCTTTCCCCAAATCAAATTGAACCATTTTTCTTTTCCTTAGTAGACATTCTCTTGTTAAACACATCATTATTTGAGTTACCTGATAATGAACCTGTAAAGGCAGCATTTTAGAGTGGAAAGTGTATTGCATATGTAGTAATAGGGCATGAATTTGAATCTTGTTTCTGTTACTTAGTGGGTTTGTTATATTGGGCAAGTCACTTAACCACTCTGAGACTCAGCTTCTTCATCTGAAAAATGGAGGGTTTGGACCAGATGATCTATGGAGCTGATCTCTAGCTCCATATCGATGATTCTGTTAATTAGGCCATTCCCCTAATGGCTAACAGATAATAATAACTATGTCTGTATAATGATTCAAAGTTTGCAAAATACTTTACAAATATTATCTTATTTTATCCTCACAATATCCTTTAATGTGTAAGTGCTATTATTATCTACATTTTAAAAGTGGAGAACTGTTGGCGAATAGTAAAGATAGAGGTTAAGTGACTTGCCCATGACCATACAAATATAAAATATCTGAGTGAATATATTAACTTGTCTCCCTGACTCCAGGACAAGGGGGTTCACATTGCCCAAAATATCACATTTCTGGTGGCAGCTGGGTAGCTTAGTGGATTAAGAGTCTGGCCTAGAGATGGAAGGTCCTAGGTTCAAATCTGACCTCAGACACTTCCCAGCTATGTGACCCTGGGCAAGTCACTTGACCCCCATTGCCTACCCTTACCACTCTTCTGCCTTGGAGCCAATACACAGTATTCAATCCACGACAGAAGGTAAGGATTTAAAAAAAACATCACCTTTCTGCCTCATTCTCTAGGTTCAAACTCAATGAACTTCTAGGTTAAATGGACTTAGAATTAGGATCTGTCAAAGGTTGTACTACATTGCCTGCAAGAACAGAACATTTCTTTCATGCCATGATGAGGAACCAACATTGTAGACAACATTATTAGTAGTAGTAATAACAATAATTCATTCATTCTTTCAATAGATATTTATAGATAGCCTGCTATTGACCCAAGTCTAAAATAAATGTTGAAGAGGCAGAAGGGATGGAAAAGATACCATTCTTACTGTTTAAACATATTTGAGGAGAAAAGATATGCACCTATGAGGTATGTACTAAGATGATTCTTTTTTCATATTTCATTCCTGAAATATATTTAAGGAAATGATATAACAAAGTAAAAGGCACAACTTCCTTTTGTATTTTTTCATATTATTTGTGATTCAGGTCATGAAGGAAAGGAAGAACATAGAATATAATTTAGTCCTGTCGTATTGTGAAGATTTTCTCTCTCAAGGACCTACTTATGTAGACTGGACAAAGTATGTTTGAAATTTTGTTTGGAGGGGGGATCCTGGAGGGAAAGAGGAAGAAAATCATAAGATAAGGTTTAAAACAAAGAAGTAGAAAAGTGGGAAAGACTTCCGGTTAAGATGGCAGCAGAGTAAGGAGCAGCACTGCTTGATCTCTCCTAAACGAAGCATACAGGACTCCTCAAGGGGACATAAAAACCAATCCAGACGTTTTTATGTCCCCTTGAGGAGTTTTGTGTGTTTCGGTCAGGAGAGGTTAAGAGCTGCTTCTTACTCTGCCGCCATCTTAACCCGGAACCTTCTTTTCTTTTTTTATTAGATTTACCAGTGCTTGGTCTATTTTATCTGTTTTTTCAAAGTACAGCTTCTAGCCTTATTTCTTAATTTAGTAGCTCCTTTACTTTCAATTTTATTAATTTCTCCTTTGATTTTTAATATTTCTAATTTAGTTTTCATCTCTGGATTTTTAATTTGTTCCCCTTCTAGTTGTTTAATTTGCATGCCCAATTCATTAAACTCTGCCCTCCCTAATTTGTTAATATATGCACTCACTGATATAAAATTTCTCCTTAGAACTGCTTTGGCTGCATCCCATAGGTTTTGGTAAGAAGTCTCATCATTGTCATTGTCTTTAATGAAATTATTAATTGCTTATATGATTTGTTCCTTCACTAAATTATTTTGGAGAATCATATTATTTAATTTCCAATTGGTTTTTGGTTTGACTATTCATGTATCCTTGTAATAACTATTTTATTGCATTATGATCTGATAAGTTTGCATTTATTATTTCTTCTTTTTTTCATTTGTTTACCATGTTTCTTTGCTTTGGTACATGCTAAAAGATTGCCTGCCCTTTGATACAGCCATACCATTGCTGGGTTTGTACTCTAAAGAGATCATATGGAAAAAGACATGCATACATAGCTACACTCTTTGTGGTGGCAAAAAACTGGGAAATGAGGTTATGCCCTTCAATTGGGGAATGCCTGAACAAATTGTCATATATGTAGAAATGGCTGAACAAATTGTCATATATGCTGTTGATGGAATACTACTGTGCTTAAAGGAATAATAAACTGGAGGAATTCCATGTGAGCTGGAATGACCTCCAGGAATTGATGTAGAGTGAAAGAAGCAGAACCAGGAGAACATTTTACACAGAGACTGATACACTGTGGTAAAATAGAATGTAATGGACTTCTTTACTAGCAGCAATGCAATTATCATGAACAGTTCTAAGGCATTTATGGAAAAGAATGCTACCACATTCAGAGGAAGAATTACTGGAGTGGAAACACTGAAGAAAAACAAGTGCTTGAACACATGAGTTGGTTTGGACATGATTTGAGATGTAGACTCTAAATGACCACCCTTTATCAATAATATGGAAATATGTCTTGATCGATGACACATGAAGAAACCAGTGGAGATGCATATAGGTTGCAAGGAATGGGCAGGAGGGGAGAGTAAGAACATGAATCATGAAACCATGGAAAAAATTTATATAAAAAATTAAATTAAAAAAGAAACCATCCCCTAGCAGAACTAGATAAAATCAAACCAAAAAATAAATAAGAAAGAAGTAAGAGAAGTGAATGAAATGCTAGAAAAATTAGAGCTAATAGATGTCTAGAGAAAAATAAATAGGGAAAAAATAATATGACATATTTTTAGCAGCACATGGCACACATGCAAAGATTGACCATGTACTAGGTCATAAAAACATTGCAAGTAAATGTAGGAAAGCAGAAGTGATAAACACAATTTTTTTCAGATCATAATGCAATAAAAATCATAATCAATTAAGGCTTGTTGAAAGGCTGATTTAAAACTAATTGGAAAATAAATAATCTAATTCTTCAAAACTGGTTGGTCAAAGAACAAATCAAAGAAACAATTATTGATTTCATTGAAGAGAATGAAAATGAGGAAACAACTTATCAAAATCTATGGGATGCAGCCAAAGCAGTTCTCAGGGGAAAGTATATAACCCTGAGGGCATATATGAACAAATTAGAGAGGGAAGAGGTCAATGAAATTGGCATGTAACTTAAAAACTAAAAAGAGAACAAATTAAAAATCCCCCAATAAAGTCCAGCAGGAACATATGGAAAGAGAAATTCTTTTAAAAATAACTGCAGATGATAGAAAATACTTGGCAGTCCACCTGCCAAGATAAACTAAGGAACTATAGGAATATAATTTTAAAACAGTTATCAAACAAATAAAGTGAGATATAAACAATTGAAGAAAATTGTTTAAGGGTAGGATGAAACAATATAAAAAATGGCAATTCTAACTAAATTAATTTAGTTTTTGCAATGTCGCTTCAATTAAACTACCAAAAATGTTTTAAAGAGCTATAATAACAATAACATCAACAACAAAATAAGAACAAATATCGAGGGAATGTGTGAAAATAAATGTGAAGGAAAGTGGCCTGTACAATACTTCTTCTTTTAATCTCTATCTATATTTATTATAATCATAATACCTAGCAGTATCATATCTCAAACTATATTACAAAGTGGTAATATTAAAAATAAACATGTAGTTCCTGAGAAATAGAATGATGGATCAGTGAAACATATTATGTACCCAATACATAGAAATAAATGACCATACTCATCTAGTATATGACAAACTGAAAAATCTAATATTTTGGAACTAAAAAAATCATGTATGACAAGAACTGCTAGACAAACTGGCAAGCATTTTGACAGAAACTAAGTCTATATAAACATCGCACATTATATAACAAGAATAAGATCCAAATAGGTACGTGATTTAAACATGAAAAGGAAAAAATTATGTAAAATTTGTTAGAGTTTTTTTCTAATTCAGTAAAAAAGTTTTTTGGTAGTTTGATAGTTATGGCACTAGGTAGGTAAATTAATTTGGGGAGAATGGTCATTTTTATTATGTTAGCTTACCCTACCTTTGAGTACTCAATGTTTTTCCATTTGGTTAGATCTAGTTTTAATTGTTTGGAAAATTTTTTGAAGTTGTGTTCATATAATTCCTGTTTTTGTTTGGGTACATAGATTCCTACGAATTTTATATTGTCTAAGGTGATTTTAAATGGTATTTCTCTTTCTACCTCTTGCTGCTGTGATGCTTTGGAAATACATAGAAATGTTGATGATTTATGTGCATTTATATTGTATCCAGCAACTTTGCTAAAGTTGTTGATTATTTCTACTAGATTTTAGTTGATTATCTAGGATTATTAAGTAGACCATCATATCATCTCTAAAGGTTAATACCTTAGTCTCCTCATTGAATATTTTCATAGATTCAATTTCTTTTTCTTATCTTGTTGCTACTGCTAGTGTTTCTAGTACAATTTTAAATAATAGAGGTCATAATGGGCATCCTTGTTTCATGCCTGATCATATTGGAAAGATTTCTAATTTATCCCCATTGCATATGATGCTTGTTGATGATTTAAGATATATACTATTTATTATTTTTAGGAAACGTCCTTCTATTCCTATACTTTCTAGTGTTTTCAATAGTAATGGATGTTATATTCTGTCAAGGCTTTTTCAGCATTTATTGAGATAATCTTATAGTTTTTGTTGGTTTGCTTGTTGATATGGTCACTTATGTGGATGGTTTTCCTAATGTTGAACCATCCTTGCATTCCGTGTATAAATCCCAACTGATCATGATGGATAACTCTCTTGATCACTTGCTGGAGTCTTTCTGCTAGTATTCTATTTAAGATTTTTGCATCTATGTTCATTAAGGAGATTAGTCTGTAATTTTCTTTCTCTGTTTTTGATCTCCCTGGCTTTGGAATCAGTACCATATTTGTGTCATAAATGGAATTTGGTAAGACTCCTTCTTTACTCATTATATCAAATAATTTGCATAATATTTAAATTAATTGTTCTTTGTTTGATAGAATTCACTTGTGAATCCATCAGGCCCTGGCGATTTTTTCTTAGGGAGTTCTTTGATGGCTTCTTCAATTTCATTTTCTGATATAAGATTATTTAGGTATTCTATTTCTTCTGCTATTAATCTAGGCAATTTATATTTTTGTAAATATTCATCCATATCACCTATATTGCTATATTTATTGCCATATAATTGGGCAAAATAGTTTTTAATGATTGCCTTAATTTTCTTTTCATTATAGGTGAGGTCTCCCTTTTCATCTTTGATACAATTAAATTGGTTTTCTTCTTTCCTTTTTTTATTAGATTGACCAGTACTTTGTCTATTTCATCTGTTCTTTCAAAATACCAGTTTCTAGGCTTATTTATTAATTCAATAGTTCTTTTACTATCAATTTTACTAATTTCTCCCTTGATTTTTAGTATTTCTAATTTAGTTTTCAAATGGGGGTTTTTAATTTGCTCACTTTCTAGTTTTGTTTTTTTAAATGTACATGTCCAGTTCATTGATCTTTGCTCTCTCTAATTTTTTAATACATACACTCAAGGATATAAATTTTCCCTGAGTACTGCCTTAGATGCATCCCACAAAGTTTTGTAGGATGTCTCATCATTGTCATTCTCTTCAATGAAATTATTGATTGTTTATATGATTTGTTCTTTAACTAACTAGTTTTGGAGAATCATATTATTTAATTTCCAATTAGTTTTTGATTTGCCTGTCCATGTGCCCTTACTAATTATTTTTTTTATTGCATTATGATCTGAGGAGGTTACATTTGTTATTTCTGCTCTTTTGCATTTGTTTGCAATGTTTCTATGCTCTATTACATGGTCAATCTTTGTTAATGTGCCATGTGCAGGTGAAAAGAAGGTGTATTCTTTTTGTCCCTATTTTTTTCTCCACTTATCTATTAAATCTAATTTTTCTATGGTTTCATTGACCTCTCCTATCTTCTTCTTATTTATTTTTTGGTTTGATTTATCTAGATCTGAAATAGGAATATTTAGATTCCCCCACTAGTATAATTTTACTATCTATTTCCTTCTTGAGCTCTGCCAGTTTCTACTTTAGGAATTTGGATGCTGTACCATTTGATGCATACATGTTGAGTACTGTTATTTCCTCATTGTTTGTATTGCCTTTTATCAAAATGTAATTACCTTCCCTGTCTCTTTTAATCACATCTATTTTTACTTTGGCTTTGACAGAAATCAAGATTGCCACTCCTGCCTTCTTTTTCTCATTTGAAGCCCAAAAGATTTTGCTCTAGTCCTTGACCTTAAATCTGCATATGTCCACCTGCCTCATATGTGCTTCTTGTAGACAACATATGGTAGGATTTTGGTTTCTAATCTACTCTGCTATGGGCTTCTATTTTATTGGTGAGTTCATCCCTTTCACATTCAGAGTTATAATTATCAGATGTGTATTCCCCAACATTTTGGTATCCTCTCCTAGTTCTATCTCTTCTTCTTATGTTATTCCCTTTTAAACTAGTCCCCCTTGTCCCCTCGCTTATTATTCCCTTCTTTTAATTTTTTAAGGCCTAATGAATACCTTCCACCCCGTAGTTCCCTTCCTATTTTGACCTCCCCAAACACCTGCTCCCCTTGGTTTTTCCCTTCTGACTTTCTCAATAGGGTTAGATAGAATTCTATATCCCATTGGATATAGATACTCTTCCCTCTCATGGTTAATTCTGCTGAGAGTAATGTTTAAATATGACCTCTTAATGCTCTCTTCCTTTCCTTCTTATAATAGTATTCTTTCTCTCTTCTTCCCATGCCCTCTTTGTGTGGTAAAGAATATCCTATTTTTCTTATTCATTCAAGTTTCTCTTGGTGCCATCTACTATTCACCTCTTTTTTTCTCCTTGTATAATCTTAGAACATTTAGTACTCCAATCTCTCCCTATGAATAATTCTTCTAATTAATATAATAGTAAATGCAGTTTTTGAAAATTACACATAACATTTCTTCATATAGGAATACAATTTGTTATTATTGAAGCTTTTAAAGTGCAAACTTAAAAAAAAGAATTTTCTTTCTTTCCCCTCTGTTTTTTATATACCTTTTAATGTTTCTCTTTAATTTTGTGATTGGATATTGAATTTTCCATTTATTTATGGCCTTTTCTGTGCAAATATTGGAAATCTTCTATCTTGTTGAATGCCCATACTTTCCCCTGGAAGTATATAGTCAGTTTTGATGGGTAGGAGATTCTTGGTTGTAGAACCTTTTCTCTTGCCTTTCTGAATATCATATTCCAAGCCTTGAGGTCTTGTAATGTGGAGGCTGCCAGATCCTGTGGGTTCCTGATTGGTGCTCTTTGATATATTAATTGTCTCTTTCTGTCTTCTTTTAAAGTTTTTTTTTTATTTTGTCTAGTACCTCTTGAATTTGGCTATTATATGCCTGGGGGTTGTCTTTTCAGGATTTAGTGTTGAGGGTGGTCTATGGAACCTTTCAATGTCTATATTGCCCTTTGTTAAAGAACTTCAGGACAGTTTTGTTGTAAAATTTATTGTATTATGGAGTCCAAATTTCCATTACTTTCTGCTTTTTCAGGAAGACCATTGATTCTCAAATTGTCTCTGCTAGATCTGTTTTCTTGATCTGTCAATTTCTCAGTGAGATATTTCATGTTTCCTTCTTTTTTATCAGTCTTTTGACTTTGTTTTATTTCTTCTTGCTATTTTGAGAGATCATTGGCTTCTACTTGCACAATTCTAGTCTTTATAGACTGGTTTACTAATATAACCTTTTTATTTATTTATTGTTTTTGATTTGTTCAATCCTGTTTTCCAGCTGTATGATTTTGGACTCCAATTTGCTTATCATTTCTTTTGATCTGGGGCCATTTTTTCCAATTGGGAGTTTCTTTCTTTTAATCTGTTAATTTCCTTCTGTGCTATTTCCCACTTATTTCACCAAATCTCTTCCATCTTTCTTATCATCTCAGGTTTGAACTCTTCAAGAGCTTGTGACCAATTTTTATTTTGGGGGGAAGGTTTTGATGTGATTACTTGCTTGCTCTCCTTTGCTGTTTGCTCTTTTGTCTGGATTTTTTATGTGTAAATATTGTTGAGTGTTAAATATTTCCTCTTGTTATTTCTTTTTTAAGGTTCTTGTGCCTGACTTGCCATTATTATAACTTCTTTCTCAGTCAGAAAGTGAGTGGTTTTCCTAACTAATCCCAATACTATACAAATTGTTTGATATAATAAACAAAGGGGGAGTCCTACCAAATTCCTTTTATGACACAAATATTGAACTGATTCCAAAGCCAGGTAGATCAAAAATAGAGAAAGGAATATATAGAGCAATCTCCCTAATGAACATAGATGCAAAATTATTAAATAATAGCAATAATCAACAAATTTAGCAAAGTTGCAGGATACAATATAAATGCACATAAATCATCAGCATTTCTATATATTTCCAACACATCAGAGCAGCAAGAGATAGAAAGAGAAACACCATTTAAAATCACCATAGACAATATAAATACTTAGGAATCTATCTACCAAAACAAACACAGGAATCATACAAAAACAACTACAATACACTTTTCAATCAATTAAAACTAGATCTAAACAATTGGAAAAACATTGATTGCTCATGGGTAGGATGAGCTTACATGATAAAAATGACCTTTCTACCCAAATTAATTAACCTACTTAGCTCCATAACTATCAAACTACTAAAAATGTATTACTGAATCATAAAAAGCTATAACACAGTTCATTTGGAAGAACAAACGATCAAGAATATCAAGGGAAATAAGGAAAAAATGTGAAGGAAGGGGGCCTAGCAGTACCAGATATTAAACTGTACTATAAATCAGCAGTCATCAAAATAGTATGGTACTGGCTAAGAGACAGAAGTGAGCGACAGTGGAATAGACTTGGAGTAAGTGACATCAGTAAGACAGTCTATAATAAACCCAAAGAGCCCAACTTTTGGGACAAAAATCCACTATTTGACAAAAACTGCTGGGAAATTTGGAAAATAATATGGGAGAGATTAGGGTTAGATCAACATCTCATAACCTACACCAAGATAAATCCAGAATGGGTGAATGACTTGAATATAAAGAGAGAAACTCTAAATAAGTTAAGTGAACACAGAAAAGTATGCCTGTCAGATCTCTGGGAAAGAAAAGATTTTAAAACCAAGCAAGAGTTAGAGAAAATTACAAAATGTAAAATAAAAGATTTTGATTATATCAAACTAAAAAGCTTTTCTACAAACAAAAAAAATGTAGTCAAAATAAGAAGGGAAACAACAAATTGGGAAAAAATCTTTATAACAAAAAACTGTGATGGGGGTCTAATTACTCAAATATACAAGGAGTTAAATCAATTGTATAAAAAATCAAGCCATTCCCCAATTGATAAATGGGCAAGGGACATGAATAGGCAATTTTCACATAAAGTAATCAAAAGTATCAATAACCACATGAAAAAGTGTTCCAAATCTCTAAAATTAGAGAAATGCAAATCAAAACAACTCTGAGGTATCACCTTATATCTAGCTGATTGGCTACAATGACAGAAGGGGAGAGTAATGAATGTTGGAGGTGATGTGGCAAAATTGGGACACTAACTGGTGGAGTTGTGAACTGATCCAACCATTTTGGATGGCAATTTGGAACTATGCACAAATGGCTATAAAAGAATTCCTGCCCTTTGATCCAGCCATACCATTGTTGGGTTTGTACCCCAAAGAGATCATAGATAAACAGACTTGTACAAACATATTCATAGCCATGCTTTTTGTTGTGGCAAAAAACTGGAAAATGAGGGGATGCCCTCCAATTGGGGAATGGCTGAAGAAACTGTGTTATATGCTGGTGATGGAATACTATTATGCTCAAAGGAATAATAAACTGGAGGAATTCCATGTGAACTGGAAAGACCTCCAGGAATTGATGCAGAGCAAAAGGAGCAGAGCCAGAAGAACATTGTACACAGAGACTGATACACTGTGGTAAAATAGAATGTAATGTACTTCTGTACTAGCAGCATTGCAATGACCCAGGACAATTCTGAGGGATTTATGGAAAAGAACGGTACCCACATTCAGAGGAAGAATTGCAGGAGTGGAAACACAAAAGGAAAGCAACTGTTTGAACACATGGGTTGAGGCAGACAAGATTGGGAATGTAGACTTGAAACTCTCACACCAGTGCAACTATCAACAATTTGGAAATAGCTATTAATAGATGACACATGTTAAAATCAGTGGAAATTTGCACTGGTTATGGGGAGTGGAGGGGAGTTTTGGGGTGAAGGGGACAGTAAGAGTATGAATCATGTAACCATGATAACTTTTCTAAAAAATAAAGATTAAAAAAATAAAATCCAACCTTCTTCAGGGAGTTTGGGGGGAGTCTGGGTGAGGCAGACAGGCGTTCTGACTATCCTATCGAGCTGTTTTGCAGTTTTGGTCTGAGTCACAGTGCTGTGAGCCCTCTCAGCTTTATTCTCACGCCCAGAGTTGGTCTGTGCTCTTTAGGTTCCTGAGGTCTCAAGTCTAGTTGTTCTCAGGGTAAAGCCACCTGGTGGCACCTTTGCTTGTTCCTCTGTCTGATGGTCCATTAACAGTTTTAAGGTGCTACTTCCATAGTAGTGCGCCCATCTGCACTGGGTCCCCACCCAAGGTCTGTGCCTGATCTCAAGGTCCTATCCACATCCACATCCACTTCTGAGTCTTCGCCTGCGCTTGCCCTGAAAGTCTGCTCCTGCTCAAGGTCTATGTTCAAAGTCTGGGAATTGTTTAGCCTCTTGGAGTCTTAAGTCTTGCTGCTCTCTGGAGCAGGCTCTAGTGATCCCAGGTAGCTTCCAAGAACTTAATGAATATCCCAGTCTTGCTCTAACTCTTGTGTACTGTATTTGGCACTGTAGTTGGTGTAGGGGAGAAGGGGTTGCTCAGCTCGTGTTTTAGTGAGAGCTATTTCAACCCCTTATAGCATGAAAATGCCCTGATCCCAGGTACCTTCAATTCTGCGCCCAGTTGTGGCTTCCTTTCATTCCTCTGGATTTGTTTTTATGTCCTGTTGAGGAGTCCTATCTGTATGGATTAGGAGAGGTTAAGCAGTTGCTTCTACTCTGCCGTCATTTTAACCTGGAAGTCCTGAATGACTACCAACTTGCATTTTTCTAATCAATAGTGCTTTAGAACATCTTTAAATGGCTATTGATAATTTGTATTTCTTCTTCTGAAAGCTTCCTGTTTATATCTTTTTAATTCTTAATTGAGAAATAATTATTTTCCTTTTTAGATATTTGACTCAGTTTTTATATATTTTCCTGCTTTCTTTCTCATTTTGGCTACATTGGTTTTATTTGTGGAAAATCTTTTTGTTTAATTTCGTATAATCAGAATTGTCCTTCTTTCCTCCCATAATGATCTCTGTCATTTGGTCATCAAAACATTCTTTATCCATAGCTTGAACAGGCAATTTTTTTTTCTTCTTTCACTAATTTACTTATGATATCACCATTTATGTCTAAATTATTTACCCATTTTGACTTATTTTTGTATAAAGTGTGAGATTTTATTCTGTTTCTAATTTTAATCAACCTGCTTGATAGTTTTCCAGAAGTTTTTTGTCAAATAGTGACTATTTGTCCCAAAATTTTGGATTTGGGGATTGGTCAAATGCTAGATTATTATGATCATTTACTATTGTATAATACCTAATCAATTTCACTAGTCTCCTACACTGTATCTTAGCTAGTACTAGATTAATTTGATAATTATCACTTTGTAATACAGTTTGAAATATGGTATGGCTAAGCCACATTTCTTCATGTTTTTTTCCCACTAATTCCATTGATATTAGAAGAATCCTTGGATTTAGAAAAAACTGGATTCAAGTTTTAGCTTGCCCATTTTTTTAAAAAAAAAGGATTTCCTAAGTTGATCTTTATCAAATCAAAGAATTTCAGAGTTGAACGAGACCTTAGACAATTTAGTACAGGAGTTCTTAAACTGGAGTAGAAGAATAGATTTGAGAGGGTCAATTAACTTGTATGGGGGAAATAACTGAAATTTAGAATTCCTTTAATTATAAATGTATTTGAAAAACCTCAGTAATGTTAAATCTTTTTACTAGATTTCCAAAGGATTCCATAAGAGAAACACACACACACACACACACACACACACACACACACACACTCATACACACGAAGATTCTCTGATATAGACTAACCTCTGTCTAAGCTAGAACTTTCTTCCAAAACTAGTTGCTACACTTTATATTGAAGATAATCTATTTTGGATTTTTTGATAACTCATCATGAGTCAGTCCATTTAATTTTTGGACATTTGTTACTATCAGGAAATATTTTTCTTTATTTTTCTCAGCTGAAAAATGGACTCAAACAAACATACATTGCATACCACAAAAAAAAATGAAGAAAGGAATTTTTAAGCTATAAAGTACTGTAGAAATCTGACAGGATTAGTCACAGTGTCATCAACATTCTAATCAACATCATCATCAGAGTTTCCTTAGGTAATAGAGAATCTTTTCCTTATTACAATTCTCTTTTTGGAAATGCTGTACCATCTAAAATGTCTTCCAAAGCTGTTCAGCTCTTTGCTTCCCTGGGAAAACGTATTTCTTTCTTTAGTAGTAAAAAGCCTATTAACTTTAGAGCTTGAGTATTTGGGTTCAAATCTTGTTCCTAAAATCTCTTATGAGAATATAGGTTCCCTATTTCACTTTTTCTGGGCCTCAAGTTTACAACATTGTAAAATATTAACAAGAGCTAACATTTATTTAGTGCCTATTATATGCAAGGCAATGTTCTAAGCAGTTTATAAATATTATCTTATTTTATCCTTATAACAACCCTGGGAGGTAGATGCTATTATTATCTCCATTTTTTTGGATGGGGAAGCTCAGGTAAAGAGAAGTTAAGTGACTTGTTCAGGGTCAGATATTAGTAAGTGTCTGAGGTCAAATTTGAATTGGACTTTTCCTGACTCCCAGTGTTCTAGCTACTTTTTTATCTCACTGGGGAGTGTGGTTGGTGATAGTGTCTTGATTTAGCTAAAAGGTCTCTTCCAGCTTTAAAATTTTATATTACTACTTTGTATTTAGACATTCTGTGCCTTTATCTCCTCCAGACCCCTGTCCCTAAACCATCATTACCACCACTTAATCAACCAAATTAAAGAGGCTTCCCCCATGTTTCCAATAAAATACATTGTTTCTAAGAAATTATAGACTTCTAGAGTTGGAGAGAAACTCTAATGCCATTCAGTCCAAGTCTTTTATTTTACACATGAAGAAACCAAGGCCCAGCCATGTTAAATGTTTTAGTCCAATGGCACACAGCTAGAAAAAAGGTGGAGCTTGGACTCCAAGTTCAGTTCTTTTGCCTCCAATACCAGTTCCCCCCACCCCCCATCATACACCATTGATACATCTTCTTTATTTTTATTTTATTTGTTTATTTTAAATTATTTTTTCATGTTTACATGATTTATTTTCTTCCCCTCCCCTCTTCGCTACCCCCTCTCAGAGCCAAGAAGCAATTCCACTGGGTTGTACAAATGTTATCTCTTGATACCTATTTTCATATTATTCATTTTTTCAATAGAGTGATTTTTAAAGCTTAAACCCCAAATCACATAGCCATATGTTCATGTGATAAGTGATGTCATATATCTTGCTTTTTCATTTCTATTCCCATAGTTCTTTCTTGCAATTTGGATAGCATTCTTTTACATAAATCCTTCAGCAGAGTCCTGGTTTGTTGTATTACTAGTAGTAGCTAAGTGCATTACATTGGATTTTCCCAGAGTTTTACTTGCTGTGTACAACATTCTTCTGGTTATGCTCATTTCAATTTGAATCAATTCATTGAGGTTCACCTAGTTCATTTAGAAAGCCTCCAGATCATCAATCCTTATAGCACAATAGTATTCCATCACCAACAGTCGCAACAATTTTTTCAGCCATTTCCCAATCAAGGGATACCCCCTCATTTTCCAATTTTTTGCCACCACATAGGCACAGCTATGATTTTTTGGTACAAGTCTTTTTCCTCATTATTTCTTTGAGGTACAAACCCAGCAGTGGTATTGCTGGATCACAGGGCATGCATTCTTTTAAAGCCTTTTGTGTATAATTGCAAATTGTCTGCCAAAATGGCTGGATTAATTCACAGCTCCACCAGCAATGCATTAGTGTCCTGATTTTGCCACAACCCCTCCAACACGTATTATTTTCCTTTACTGTCATAATGGCCAATCTACTAGATGTGAGGTTGTACCTCAGTGTTGTTTTCATTTGCATTTCTCTCATTATGAGAGATTTAGAACACTTTTTCATGTGCTTATTAATAGTTTTGATTTCTTTATCTGAAAACTGCCTATTCATGTCCCTTGATCATTTGTCAATTGGCGAATGGCTTGGATTTTGCAACATTGCTACCTCTAACTCCTTTTTCCATCATACAACATTGTTACTTCTAACCCCTTTTTCCTAACTCTTCACCACCTTTTTTGAGTTACCATTTCCTACATGTGACACCTTAAGATCCTTTGAAGACTGATTTTATCTCCAAGTTTCCTATTACTAAGTTGTATAAGAACTGCATTTTCTTACTATAAGTCCCCTTTAGGACCCTTTGACTTTCTCCAAATAGTATTTTCAATTTTCATCAGGGAAGATACTTCTATCTGAAAGGCCCATATTAGAATTATAGACCACTACATTCAGGGCTATTAGTCATGTTTTGATGGCTTCTTAAAGTATCTAGCTATATTTGGACTAACTGACCAACCTAAATGAGAGGAGAGAATCTGGCTTATACTACCTGAACATCATTTTGGAGACTAGAAAGGAAAAATTTATTGTTAAGAAAAGTTAGTGAGATGCAGGACTCAAGACTAAGCTTTAATATTTCTTCATCTAAAATTGTGTTAGTTAATTTTTTGTATAAGTGCTTTGTCCCTCCCTTCCTCCTTACCCAAGGTGATCTCTAAAATCCTTCGCAGCCCTCTACTATACTCTTGTGGAATAGTTATCTAATTGTGGTAGGGAATATTCTAGTATACTTGTGTATTTTAGAATAATAGAATCAAAGGATTCCATTTTACCTGAAAATGTTATTGCTAGAAGCAACCTTGGAATATAGAATGTTAGAAATGAAAGGCATTTTAGAGCAGATTTTGAAACATAGAATGTTAGAGTTGAATGTGATCTTTGAATAGAGAATATTAGAAAATCTAATATTAGAGCTAAAGGGACACCTAGATCAAACTGTGCATTTTAGAAATGATGAAACAAGAGTCATTCAGATTATGTGACTTACTGCTTAGCAGGACTAAAAGCTAAGACTCTGACTTCCTTGACCAATGTTCTTTCTACAACATCACACTGGTTTTCTTAACAAGAATTATTCCTTTAGCTAAGTCATATTAAAAAAAAAATTAACCCATTCCCCAATTGACAAATGGTCAAAAGACATGAATAGGCAGTTTTTGCTTGATGAAATCAAAACTATTTATAAGCACATGAATAAGTATTCTAAATTCTTCCTGATTAGAGAAATGCAAATTAAAACAACTCTGAGGTACCTCTTTACCCCTAGCATACTGGTCAATATGTCAGCAAAGGAAAGTGACAAATATTGGAGGGGATGTAGCAAAATTGGGGCCCTAATACACTGCTGGTAGAAGTGTGAACTGGTCCAACCTTTCTGGAGGGCAGTTTGGAACTGCCCAAAGGGCTTTGAAAGAATTCCTACCCTTTGACCCAGCCATACTACAATTGGGTTTGTACCCCAAAGAGATAAGGAAAATATTCATACAAAGATATTTATAGCTGTGCTCTTTGTGGTGGCCAAGAATTGGAAAATGAGGGGGTGTTCATTGATTGGGGAATGACTGAATTCCTTGGGAACTGGAACGACCTCCAGGAATTGATGCAGAGTGAAAGGAGCAGAACCAGGAGAATATAATACAAAAAGGCTTATACATTATGACACAATCCAATGTAACAGACTTTTCTACTAGTAGCAATGCATTGACCCAGGACCATCCAGAGGAACTTATGAGAAAGAATGCTATCCACATCCAGAGAAAGAACTGTGGAAACAGAAATGCAAAGGAAAAACATAAGATCAATCACATAGTTCAATAGGTATGTGATTAGGGTTTTGTTGTTAAATTTCACTCTCCTGCAAATATGAATAGCATGGAAAGAGGTTTTGAACAATGATGCAGGGGAACTGCTTGTCAGCTTTGGGAGGGGAAAGGAAAAAGTGGGGGTCAGTGAATCATGAGTCACGTAACTATGGAAAAATATTCTAAATAAAAAAATAAATTTAAAAAAGAATTGTTCCTTTATCTTCTCCAAAATTATGTTTATGTAGCATAAGTCAGACTTGATCCTCTTTCAACTTTTCAATTGGCAATCCTAAAGAGAAAAGGAGGATGTCAACCTGAGAGTATCCCAATCCTGCTGGCTTTGTACATATTTCACTGCCTGAACACTGCCGCCAAACAGTGAGATTCATCTCACTGCCAGCTGACCATAAATTTATTTGCTTGTTAATGCAGCCTCCCCAGTTCATGTTTTCACTAACTAGGAGCATCAAAATGTCAATCTGTCCTCAGGGGTGTATCAACCTCATGATCTGAACTCAGTAACAAGATTAGAATTGGCACTGCTCAAGAATGTTACTGTCTTAGAATTGTCTACTTATAAAATTGGAGAATTAAAAAGGACCTTAGAAATCTCACTCTTCTCTTTTTCCTTTCTTCCATGAAAATAAATCCATTTCTCCTCTTTTTCTACCAACTCTCTTATGTGTAAGCTTCTTATCTGTCCTTTCCATGTCCATATCTTGCTATTTCTGACCTAGGACTTTGTCAAGTCCTTTCTCTACTTTTCAGTTATGTTCTTTAGGTAATTTGTCCTTGTAGTGAGGGCAAATGGATATGTTGATACCATCCAAGAGTCTAGAAGATGGTTAACATGGTGGTTGGTGCCCAAACTAGGAAGCAGATGGAAAGTTAATGTTAGTGTTAGAACTTTGGCATAAAAAGATGACATTAGCATTGATATGATGGCGATTTCATAATAAGAGATTGCATGATACACAAGAAGGTACAAGATTTGGAATGAGAATACCTAGATTAAAATTGCAAATGTGCTATTTATTACCTATGTGGCCTTGCTCATGTTATCTAACCCTTTAGTCCCTTCATCTATAAAATGAGGAGATTGTGTTAGATATTCTCTAAGATCTTTCCCAACTCTAAATTATATAAATAAAAGCTTGCATCTAGAGATGGTTCTGAAGGTGAAGTGTATTCTCTTTCTCTCTTTCTTTGATATTTACATTAAACTGTTTCTAAGCAACACTTTGATCAAGTGATTATAGAAATATCAGCCTCTTTCCTATTCTTAATTATATTCCAAAGTCTTATTCTATTGGATAATTATCATTATTGTTAGCAAGTTTTTCCTTCTTTAGCTTTTCTTTTTTTAAAATAAAACTTTACTTTCCATCTTAGAATCAATACAATATATTGGTTCCAAGGAAGAAGAGTAAAAGGATCTAGGCAATGGGGATAGAGTGACTTGTCCAAGATAACAACACAGCTAGGAAGTTTCTTAGTTCAGATTTGAAACCACGAGCTCTCATCTTCGATATCTTTTCTATCCTGCCCCCTGCTATCTCAAAGCTCCTTTCACTTGACTCTGTATTCAGAAATGGACAACATCTGGTCATTCTCTGTGTACCAGGCTTTCTGTAAATTCTTTCCCAAAACTTCTAGTCATTCCCTTTCAGGAAGTACCTCTCTTTTCTTATCTCCCATTCCTCTATATTCTTCCAGTTCCAAAATTGGCTTCCTGATTGCCTTTGGATGAGCTTTGTGCCTTTGATCTCTCTGAAGCTCCTCATGGGAATGACCATCTTACCTCTCTTTATAGAGCAAAAGTTTATCCCTTCTTTAAGGCCCAAATAAAATCCATTTTTTTACAAAATCATCCTGGATTCACTCCACCCCTGTCACACCACCAGGACATGTTCCATATACTCTATACTTCTCAGGACACTGAATGGTCCATCTATCTCTTTCATTGGGCAATAAACATATGTGGTCTGGTTTCATGGATCATTCTGCCTTCTCTCACAGAGCAGAGGTTCTACTTCTTCTTTCCTTATTATATCAAATAATTTTTATAGTATTGTGATTAGATGTTCTTTGAATTTTAGATAGAATTTACTTGTGAATCCATCAGGTCCTGGGGATTTTTCCTTAGGGAGTTTTTTTTATTATATTTATTAATATTCATTTTTAACATGGTTACATGATTCATGCTCCTCCTTTCCCCTTCAACCCCCCCCCCCGC
>NC_058131.1:327955356-327987580 GCF_016433145.1 Gracilinanus agilis | reverse complement strand
CTTATTTATTTTTTGGTTTGATTTATCTAGATCTGACAGAGGAATATTTAGATCTCCCACTAGTATGGTTTTACTATCTATTTCCTTCTTGAGCTCTGCCAGTTTCTCCTTTATGAATTTGGGTGCTATGCCACTTGGTGCATACATATTGTGCAGTGTTATTTTCTCATTGTTTATACTGCCTTTAATCAGGATGTAATGGCCTTCCCTGTCTTTTTTAATCATATCTATTTTTATTTTGGCTTTGTCAGAAATCATAATAGCCACTCCTGCCTTCTTTTTCTCATTTGAGGCCCAAAAGATTTTGCTCAAACCCTGAATCTTAAACTTGTGTATGTCCACCCGCCTCATATGTGTTTCTTGTAGACAACATATGGTGGGATTTTGGTTTCTAATCCACTCTGCTATTTGCTTCCGTTTTATGAGCGAGTTCATCCCATTCACATTCAGAGTTATAATCATCAGTTGTACATTTGCTGACATTTTCGAATCCTCCCCTCTTCCTACCCCCTTTTTTCCTTATACTTTTTCCTTTTAAATCAGTGGTTTGCTATTGAGCCGCTATCCCTTATCCCCTCCCTTGATTAACTTCCCTTTCTACCCCCTCCCTTATTTTCCCCCTCTTTTTGTTTTTGAAGGCTTTATGAATTCCCTCCCTCTTCTCCCCTCCCTTTTTTTGACCTCCCCACTCCTCTGCTCCCCTTGGTTTATCCCTTCTAACTTTCTCAGAAGGGTTAGATAAGAGTTTTATGACCCAATGGATAGTATAGGTACTCTTCCCTCTCTGGGTTGATTACACTAAGAATAAGGTTTGATTATTACCTCTTAATGCTCTCTTCCTCTCCTTCTTATAATAGTATTTGTCCCCTCTCCCTCCCATGCCTGCGCTCTGAACCCTCGCTCTGCGCCCTGTGTCTGCTCTCGGCGCCCTTCTCCCACGCTCAGATTTTGTGTGCATTTGTTAGCTTTTTGGGGTCCTAAATCTTGCTGCTCTCAGGAACAGGCCCCGGTGCTGCCAATGACTCGATGGGTGCCCCAACTTGCTCTATTTCTTTTTAGCTGGCTTCGGCGCTATAGGTGTTGTGTGTGGAGGGTGTGGGAGCGGGGTGGTTGCTCAGCCAGCGATTTAGTGAGAGCTGTTTCACCCCTTCATAGCATGGAAATGCCTCGATTCCACGTACCTTTCACACTGTGCCCTGTTGTGGGGTTCCTCCCTTCGTCTGGACTTGTTTTTATGTCCCCTTGAGGAGTTTTGTGTGTTTCCGTCAGGAGAGGTTAAGAGCTGCTTCTTACTCTGCCACCATCTTAAACCGGAACCTGATTTATTTTTTTAAAGATACTCTTTGTAGAGAATTATAACAGATATTGTATCTAATATAACAATTTGAACTTCTATAGTGTTTTAAGGTTTGCAAAGTACATTTTATCCTCACAATAAACCTATGTGGTACTTTTATTATACTCATTTTGCAGGTGAAGAAGAGAGAGAAAGAGGAAAAGAGAGAGAAAGAGAGGTGGGGAAAGGAAGGGACAGAGAGAAGGAGGGAAGGAGGGAGCAGTAAATAATTTGCCCAGGCTTACACAGCTAGTAAGTACTTGTGATTGAATTTGATCTCATGTCCTTCTGACTGCAGGTCCAGTTCTCTGTCCATTGTGCAACCTAGTCTTTCTAATAGAAAGTTTAAATAAAATACTTTGCTACTCTTGTGGAATCTTAGAAACTAGTTGGAGTACACATGACAAACACAAGTAATTAAAATATGCAATAATGCACAAGTGAATTTGGAAAGCTTAAAAAAGTGTAATGAGGAGAGTCAAAGTCTACATTGAGTGGTGGCAAGACAAGGATAGAGAAGGCTTCTTGGAGATGACATTTGAGCTGGACAAGCAGGAATTTGATAAAGGCAGAGGGAAGAGCACATAAAAAAACCCATCAGTATGAGGATATGCAAAGTAGGTGTATGATAAATGGTTGTTTATTGATTAGTTGATTTTCAGTAGTCTAGTTTGGAGGGAGGTTATAGTTCACAGACGACAGTAACAGGAGATAAAATTGAGGAGATAGAAGGGTTGTAAAGGGTCCTAAATGATGTTCCTATGAATTTAACTTGAGAAAATATAGGGATTCACTGAAACTTTTTCAGCAAGGATTTGAATTAAAGAATCTGTGCTAAAGGAAGATAATATCTTACTTTACTGTTTATAAAATGCTTTTATCAATCACACAATTCTTGGAAGATAGGCAGTTTAATTGTAGTAGATATTTTATAGCGAAGTAAATTGAGTTGTAATGAGGGTAAATAACTTGCCTATGGTCATATAGTTAATATTAGTTATATTTGGATTCCAATCTGTTTATCTTCTGAAAGTAATTCATGGAGTTTTAGGAAACATAGTAATATACTCATTTAGTGTTATGAAGTATGGATTATGAGGGGGAAAGTGACAAAGAAAAAAGACTGTTTTCCATCCTACCTCTCTAGTTCTTTCTCTCATAATATCAGAGGTTTAGTCATACGTAATCAGGGCTATCCCAAGTCAGTTCTCAGAAATCAGTAAAAATTGTCCTCAGTACTGTTATGTAGAGATGGATGCATGGAATCCCTGCAAAGATACAGGGACAGCCTCATCCAGAATTCCAGGGGACCCCCCTGGAGAACATTGAGTGAGGGGGCAGTTGAGAAGAGTTGGCATTTGCTTTGTGGGGGTTGAAGTGAACAGATACTCTGCTTACTGCTCCAATCTTGGGGGGTTCACCTGAGTGGCTATTGTGGCATAAGCCAGTGTGGTTTCTACTCAGGGGTTAGCCTGTTTGTTAGAATTAATCCTTGTCAATATCAATATAATAATTATTTAGTGATTTAGTGATTAGATATGTAAATTATCTAACAAGAGAGCAAGTTCAATTAGGTGCCTTCACCTCCTCCTGTGGGGGGCTTCGAAGGGCAGCTTCAACCTAATAGATCAGGTTCACCTTTTCTTATCTAAAACCTTGATTAACCCCTCTAGTTTTCCCATCCTTTTTAATATAAGCTTTACCTTCAAAATCTGTGCCTGGAAATTATTTGGGGGAATACTCACAACTCAAGTCTGGTCATCTAGTTTGAATCCTGTCAGCTGCCAGTTTTAAGAAGATCATTTATCTCAGTCCTCAACAGTTAGATTGCTAGCTTCTACTTATTCCTCTATCAGACCTGTGAGGAATATAAATTAAAGAAAAGGAACATCATTGGGGTTCAGCCATAACAGAAACTTACCAGAAGAATCTTAGTCAGTCTCCATTTTCCAACTGAAGCATCAACTGCTTAGGGGGGAGGGGTTTGAGATCCAGGAGTGTCTAACCCCCTCCTTTCTCACTGAAGCCTGACAATCAGTGTCTGTGACTTGAAGGTTTACTGGCCCTGACACATTTATCTGCTTCTCCAAATTATCTGTTATTATCATCATAACAGTACCTTCTCTTTTATTTTTTCCCTTCAGTCCTTTCTGCCTCCTCTATGAGACCAGTTCTGAGTTTCAATTACAAAATAATAATAGCTAACACTTATATAGTACCTTAAAGTTAGCCAAGCACTTTATATATGTTATCTCATTTGGTCTCACAACAATCCTGGGTTGTAGTTGTTATCACTATCCCCATTTCATAGATAAGGAAACTGAGGCTGAAAAAAGTTAAGTGGCTTTTCTAAGTTCTTACAACTAATTATTGTTTGAGGCAGGATTTGAATCCAGGTCTTCCTAACTCTTGGTCAACATTCTTCTCATTGCTTCATCAAGCTGCCTAGGGAATATTTTCTACCAACAGTTGTTTACTCAGTATTAAAATAATAACATTCAATGCCTTCCTTCCATCTAAAGAGATGCTTTCATCAAAACAGGAGACCCTTAAAACTGGGAAGCCTTCAAGATCTAAATCCATGAATCCTTGGTGGCAGAATTTCCAGTAAAATGAGATAAAGGAGAAGATATTTCAGTCTCAGGAACCTGTCCATCAAATCTCAAGTACTAGAATGTTAAGAGAAGCTTAGACAAAGGAGCTCTATGACAAGAGGCATCTAAAAATTATAGAATGTTAGAGCTGAAAGATTAATCAGTCCAAAACTATTCATGCTAGAGAGGACTGTGACCAAGAAATAAGAAGTTACTTTCCCAAAGTCATATTGTGAAACAGTGGTTGAGTATTAGAATGCTGGTTTCCTGCTTCTAGTCTGTCTTTACACCATATGAAGTTGCCTCAAATCCAAGTCATCTGTCTACTTAACCCATGTGTAAAGTAATCCTCTGTGGCTAGTATAAGGAAGACTTAATCTTCAGGAGAGGTTTTTCTTTTTTGTTCTTTTGTCCTAGACCCACTTGGTATCAACGTCTTCCCATGATACTCCTTTGCCTTCTTCAAGACCATCAGATATATCACCATATTCCAAACTGTGATGAAAAACTTTTCCTTTTCTCTAAGAAATCTTTATTAACTCGTAGGTCCCTGCAGGAGCCTAGAGGCTGGGCTGGTGATTAATGTCTCCTGAATTATGATCTAGCTAGAAAGGCTGCTTGGTGGAAATTTATACTGAGTGGTAAGATAGAATTCATCCAGCCCAGGGACTCAGTATCCATTATGCAACATAATTGCAAAGGATAGATAATAGAACTCAGGTGAAGCATGTGATCCAGGAATGGATGCCCTGCATCTAGGAATCAGGCCACAGTTTCTTCCAAGTTCCTAAGAACACCCCTTTTCAGTCTCTTGTGAAATATTTCCACTTTCGTTTCTTTGTATTTGCCAGTCCCTTTTCCTGTAATATGCTTTCCACAGCTCTCTTATTTTCTGTATTAGGATCTTTCTGTAGCTTTCACTTCCTCAGTCCCCTCTCTGCCTTTACTAATCTGTGGTCACTTTCTGTTTGGGGTCTGCTCAAGCCTTAGAATTATCCTTTAAAATTAGCACTGAGTTTGATCAGCACCTTGCTTTAGTACTTAGAATACCTTTCCTGACAAATATTCAAATTTCTTGATGCTTTATTTCTGTCGCATTAAACTCTGGTAATTTCTTATTTTTCACCTTTGTCTTGTCTTCCTGGATTCCAGGCCCTTCGCTTTATTCAGATTTCTGCTCAAAATTGGCTTTTTGATATTTTAAATTTATCAGGGCATCCAATCACAGGTCTGACCATTTCTTACTCTGCCCTTTGATTTCTGCTGTCTCTAATGCTGCCTAATAACTTCATCCTCTCTGTGATTTTCTATAGAATTCTTTAGAATTAACTACTGTTTATTTTCTCATGACTAACCCAAAGCTCCAAAGTCATGATTCTTTCAGCCCTAACATCCTTCTTTGCCTAGCATCCTCCCTTGACCATGTCCTATTTCTAGGCCTCACAGAACAAGATTCAGCCTTCCCATCTTTGAAGGTGCAGCCCAAATCTTGCCATCTCCAGGAAGCCTACTTTGACTGGTCTAAACCGTATGGATCCTTTTTTTTCTTCCATGAACTCCTATAGTTGCTTTGTTTACTCCCCACTAGCCATTGCTCTGTTCTATATCTCTTATCTTCTCTATCTAAATCTACTTTCTATATCCATAACCACAATTGGGTCAAAAGGTGAGACAGCAGATAGCATCTGTGGTAATACCAGTACATGATGAATGTCAGGAAAATATACCACACACTGCAACAAAAGGTCAGGACTTTAAGAGAAGAGGTTGAGTCAGAGGAATATCTTGATTCTTGATATTCTCTGAATTTTGCATTCTGATGCTGGATTTTGACACAGAAGACCTAGGCTCAAAACACAACTCAGATACTTATTAGATGTAGCCTTGGTACTCAAACTTAAAGAATTGAGAGTAAGAGGGAAACTTAAAATACATTGGGTTAACTCTCTCATCTTATAGAAGAAAACTTGAGGTCTAGGGAGGTTAAATGAGTTCTCTAAGCTCAAGTAGATGATAGTTAGCAGAGCTGAGATTTGAATGGAAGTGTCCTTATTGCAAATCTATTGTTCTTCCCATTGTACCATACTGTCTCTGATTCCTCATTTTTTCTCATCTATAAAATAGGGATAATAATAATCGCTTTGTCTACCTCATAGGGTTATTGAAAGAAATGTATTTTGCAAACTCTCAAGCTCTATGTGTATGAGTGTGTATGAATCTCTTTGCTCCTGTAACTTATTTCCCACTACTGTTTAAACCTCATGGATTATCATTTTGAATTAGCTTTTTGATTTAGCTCATTTGAATGTTGCTTTAGATTGTTTCTCTTCTCCCTGGGAAGGAATAACTTATCCCAGCCATAGTATTTGCCCTAATCACTCCCCAAAATCAAGATAGGACATCTCCAAATAGATATGAGATCCTTGCATCCCCAACAGGATATAGATAAATAGAATGTGTTTTTCCCCCCAAATGAGAAAAGAAACAGGAGAAGAGGAAAGTACTGAGGACCCAATGATAGGGAATCATGAGGAAGCTGAATAATTGAGAAATCTTTGGGGAGAGGCTGGTGCAATGCAAGGATAGTGCTGGAAGGGGACAAAGAGGGACCCTAAGGCGTATGTCTCCTACTTGATGGTTTAGCAGAGGAAGAGCCCTGGGCAATGGACTCATATTTAGACATTCAGGGAATGAAGCCTAGATGATTTGTCTTACATGTAACTGAGATGGAAAGCAATATTGTAGTTGTAGAGAGATCTAGATTGGGGAAGGAAGGAAGGAAGAAAGAAAGAAAGGAAGGAAGGAAGGAAGGAAAGAAAGAAAGAAAGAAAGAAGGAAGGAAGGAAAGAAGGAAAGAAGGAAGAGAGAGAGAGGGAAGCTGGGAGGGAGGGAGGAAGGAAGGGAGAGAAGGAGGGAGGGAGGAAAGAAGGAAAAGAGGGAGGGAAAGAGGAAAGAAGGAAGGGAAAAGGAAGGAAGGAAGGATAAGAGGATAGAAACAGGAGAAAAGCATTTATTAATCACCTTCCAGCATTTTTGTACCAGACACTATGCTTAGTGCTTTACAAATATTATCTAACTTGTTCTTAAAACTCTGGAAGAAAGATGCTGTTTTTATCACCATTTTTCAATTGAGGAAACTGAGACAAATAGAGGTTTAGTGACTTAGTGACTTGTCTAAGGTCATATAACTATTAAATGTCTTAAGTTCTCCAATATGACCCCAGAACTCTATGTACTGTGCTACCTAACTGCCAAAGTATATGGAGAGAGGACAGTTAAAATTTTGGCTTTTACACTAAATTATATTAATGAACTAATAAACAAACAAATAATTACGTGCCTACTGTGTTCTAAGCAGTTTGCTAGGCAAAGTGAATACAAAGACAAAAGTGATACAGTCCCTATGCTCAAGGAGCTCATATTGTAATAGAGGGAGACCATGCACATAGGGATATGGAGTCTAGAGTAGAGAGTTTTGTCTATGCCAAGTGTTCTCTGCCTAGAGCACACATATCTCCAGGGTCTACAAGACTCTTGTCATAGAAATATGGGAAATAGTTGATAAATAACTATATAATTCAATTGAATTACTCTATTGTTTTCTTATATATTGATGCATGGCGAACTCCAGAATTTATTTCCTTTTGTATTAAATAACATATTTAGGACAGAAAGACTAGAAGTATGAGGGTAATGAAAAAGGGTGGGAACCCCTGGTCTAGGCAGTCCTGGGTCTTTTGAGGTAAAAAGAAAGGAGAGGTGGATACTCATGAGATAGCAGAATATATGAGTTGAGGGGACAGCTGGGTGGCTCAGTGAACTGAGAGCCACTCCTAGAGATGGGAGGTCCTGGGTTCAAATCTGGCCTCAGATGCTTCCTAGCTGTGTGACCCTGGGCAGGTCATTGTCATTGCCTAGCCCTTACCACTCTTCTGCCTTAGAACAAACACACAGTATTAATTCTAAGATGGAAGGTGAGGCTTTATTTATTTATTTACCTATTCATTCATTCATTCATTCATTTATCTATCTATCTATCTATCTATCTATCTATCTATCTATCTATCCATTTATTTATTTATTTGTTTGTTTGTTTGTTTGTTTGTTTGTTTGTTTATAATAGATGAGTTGAGTAGGCCTGACATGCTGGTGAATTCCTGAAGTTTGGTCTTGAATATTATAATAAATAAGAAATACTGGGTGGAAGTGAATTTTCATTCCCTTACACAGTAATCAGGGCAGCTCAATCCCAGATCAAAGTCCTAAAGATGATAAGATTATTTCTTCGAGAATATGTGTGTACTAGAGGGAAGGAAGTGTGGGATAATTTAGAAGGTGGGAAGAAGAGAAGGGGTAGCATACAGCAGAGTAAATGGAAGATTCTTGTTCTACATAGGCCTCAGTTTCCTCAAGTGATAATTTTCTTCCCTAGGCCTCAGTTTCTACAAATGGAAAATGAAGGTATTGGAATAGACAGTCACTAAAATGCCTTTTCTACCCTAACATTCTCAGTTCTGAATTCTTTTCTGATTCTGACAATCTATAATTTTTTTTTTCTTTTCAGGCACCAGGTTTCTCATACAGGTCATAGATTCAAAGGAGCATAGATGGTGTATTGCCTACATTTGCTATTATAGCACCATAAATATTTTAACTGGAGGCTGCTCTGAGAGTGGGGTCTTGTCATTAGAGTCTTCTTGGCAAAATTAGGGCTGTGATTTTAGCAATAGATATCTAAGCATTTTTTTTTCTGGGTGACTTTAGGTGAGTAATGAATCCCTTTTGGCCTCAGGGTTACATGGAAAATTGGGTGGAAAAGACTGCCAAGAGGTGTGTGTAAAGCAAGGAGCCAGACTAAGCTTTCCTGAGTAAATAAATTGCAAAAATAAAGTATCTTTTTACTTGCATATAAAAACAAGACAACAAATGCCTTTTGCATAATTGCTGCAAAGGGCCCAAACCAGCCATTTCCATTTGCAATTTCATATTTCAATAAACTTTTATTTATTTTCATTTGCAAGTGAATTTGCTGCTAGTGAAAAAAAATAGGATTCACAGCTCTAGCCTGTGCCAGGTTGCTGGGAACTCTTCCCTCCCCTACCAACAGCCTTTTTAGTGACCAGACCATCCACCCCTGCTCCACCAGCAGCTATTTAACTGCTAACTCCGCCCTAGAACAGTCTGTAGCATTTGAGAGTTTTAGAATGTCAAAGACAAAAGGAATCTTAGAACATAAAATAGAAAGGTAACTAGAATACTAAATTTCAAAAAGAACCTTAGAACAATCTATAACATAGAAATGCTGCATCTGGAAGGGACCAAATGTTATCTAGTCCAACCCCTTCATTTTACAAATGGGAAACTGAGATCTAAAGAGATAAAAATCACTAGCCAAACCTTATATAGGGAGTTAGAGGCATGATAAGGAAGAAAACTTTAATTATGTCACTTAAAATCCAGTATATTTGGCCTCTATGTTTATTATCTGTTTTTAGAGTCAGTTTCTTATCATCACCATCTTCACTCCATATTCTACCACTTTGCTGATCAGGGCTCTATGTAGTGATATCAATGTAAAGAACAGAACAAGACTGAAAATTAGTAGTTTGGAATCCCAGGCCATGTCATACACTAACTTACTCAGGTCTTTTAGAAGAAAGTGTCATACAATGGGGAAAGTCCTGGGTTCGAAAAAAAAAAAAAGATTTATGTTTGATCCCCTGTCCTTCCATTTGTTACCTATATAAATCTTGACAAATCATTCAAGCTCTCTGCCTTCCAGCACCTCATATGTAAAATGAGTGCCTAGACTAGATAATGTGAAGGTCTCTTTCAGCTCTAAATCTGAGTTCCCAAGTCTCTGACCTCTGCTACTTGGTTTCTGCATTTCTCAAATGGGAATTCATTTATTCAATGAACATTTTAAGCACTTAAAATGTGTATGGCACTATGCAAAATTCAGAGGGTACAAAGACAAAAAAATAGCCTCCTCTCTGAAAGAGCTTACATTCCTTTGAGAGGAAATTCCACATACAAAGATAAGTAAATGCACAATATAATCAAAATTCATGATCATTTCTGTGATTTCCCTGGACAAAATTACTTTTTCTAGCTACTACTCCCCTGTAACTGTTATTTCACATATTAGGGAAACACATCCATATTTGCCTTTAGGGAAAAGGATTGTATTTATATTCTAGATCCTGAGCACCCATGCTTAATACAATGAAAGCTTACTAATTCATCCCAATCCAATATAATAAACATTTATTAGGCTTCAGGTATGTGCTAGGTACTATGCTAAGCACTGGGGATACCATTATTAAAAAAAAAAAAAGAAGAAGACAAAAATGAGAAATGTTGGAGGGGATGTGGGAAAATAGAGACACTAATACATTATAGGTGGAACTTGAACTGATTCAATCATTTTGGAGACCAATGTGGAATTGTTAAAACAATTATAAATCTGTGTATACTTTTTGACCCAGAAATAACCACCATTAAGCTTATTTACCAAGGTAATGAGGGAGAGAAGAAAAGAACCAATGTGTTCTAAAGTATTTATAGCAGCTCTCTTTGTGAAAGCAAAGAATTTGACATTGACTGGATATTCATCAATTGTAATGGTTAAATGAGCAATGACATATGATTGTAATGGAATAGTACTGTACTATAAGAAATGTTGAGCATGTTAATTTTGAAAAAATAGACAAACATGGAAAAATTTCATGAAATTATGAAGAATGAAACAAGCAGAATCAAGAGATATGATTTGAAGAATGACTTGTGGATGTCTACCTCCATAGAAAGAAATGACAAATAGAAATAAAACATAGTTTTAGATATACTTATATCTTTTTATGAAACTATGTCTTCTATAATGGGGAGAGAGAAAGGAAGTAGGGAGTTACCTAGATATTTTAATGTAACAAATATACAAATGAATAAATAAATTTTAAAAAAGAAGACAACTCTTTTATCTAACAGGGTAAGAGGGGACATAAACGGAAACAGGAAAGAGAGGAGAACACAAGAGGGTCTCTGGCATGGGAGCCATGAAGTTAAAACCAGTCAGAGAAGCAGATGCAATGGTAGAAGATTTTAAGAGGAGAGTTGAGGAAGAAGTGCATCCTAAGCCTGTACAAAGGCAAAGAGAGATAGAGAATTATTATAAATTAAGAAGAACAAGGAGACTAGTTTGAATTTGTGTGTGACAGTGGTGGAGATCACCTCCTTGCAATGGAAAGTTGGAGTCAGAAGGTATGAGAAGAAAAGACAGAGCTTTTATTTCTTTCTCATGAGAAGGGGCATTACCTTCAGGTTTGGGGCAAAATGTACCCTCTGTAAGAGGGAGATTTTAGGTATTTATAGATATGTATTTAAAATGTGGCCGCCAGGAATCAACCATTCAGATTGATTCCATAATTAAAATAGACCCAAGTCAGCATCCAGTTTAAGGTTGTTTATTTACAATTAGGAAGGTAAAAGCTAGGCAAATAGAGAGAGGGAGAGGCCAGTCCAGGCCTGGCCTGGACTGAGAGAGAGACTTAAAGGACTAATTAAACTAGATTACAAGCCACAAGACTTTAGAAATCAGAGAGGCTATAAACCTACGTAAGGCAGAGTCTAGAAACGCCAAGGTAGGCCAAGGAAGTCAGCCTAACTTACCCACGTGACAATACAGAGTAGAAGCATTCTGAGGTCTCAGCCGAGCACCTTCAGCCCCAAGTCCAAAGCCGGAACCCCCGAACTCTTGAAATTCTGAACCCCTTCCACTCATGAACTCACTTTACCAGGTTGTAACCCACATATTTAAAGAGATAGCATCTCTCCTCACTTCCTGTGGGTCCACCTCTAATTCAAGTGGACCAATGGCAGCCTCTACACTGATTTGGACTGCCCAAAGGTCAGTCCCTTGTTCTTGATTTGATACTTATTGTCACGTGTGATCAACTATCTCCACTCCCCCTGAGGGAGGTGGGGATGAAGTAATCTAGATGCCTAGGGCAAGTAGATTTTTGACTATGAATGGGCTAGAGTTAATTTCATTTACACACCTCTGAACCCAGGGTTTTATAGAGTTTAACCACTAATCCTCCACACCCTTTCCCTATCTTCCCTTCAGAAACTTGTTAGCCAAAAATTATGAGTTAATGAAAAGGTTTTACTTTATTTTAGAAAATAGTATAAACACAACTTATAACACCTATAGCTTAGTATAGAAGTTTTACCCAATTAGCAAATAGTATGACAACAGCTTATGACACTTGTAGCATAAATGGAGCATACTCAGGGGCACAACCCAGCAAAAGCAGGGAGGGGTCAGGATTAGGGGTTTGGGGGGAATGACATGCCTATCAGCAGGCTTGGAAAATGTGCATTGCTCAATGGGGGTGGGGGCTGAGAATAATACATAGTCTACTCATAGCTTGGAAATACATATATATGTATATATATACATATATATGTGTGTGTGTATGTATGTATATATGTATGTATGCAACATTACTGGAAGTTATGTGAAATGTTGATGCAAAGAGAGGATAAAGCCAGATTGTAAAGTGTTTTAAATGCCAAGGGAGTTTGCATTTTATTCTAAGGGTAGTAGGGAGACATTGAAGTTTCTTGATCAAGAGGATGATATAGTATGTACTGATAGAAAAATAATTGCCTCCCCTGCCTCACAGACTTATTAAGCTGATCATGTGAGATTACTAAGGTAATTAAGGAGGAAGTTATATGCTCCGTAGTCATCCCCCATTGGCAGATGGGTTAAACCAGTTTGAGGATAACCAACAGACTATAAACCTCTCAGAGAGTCAGAGGGGTGTTTACCCCAAGCATGTGAAGACTTCCCATGGTAGAATGGGTGGATGCAAATAATTTGTTCCTGATGGCCACGGAGATAGCTAAAGCTGGCACTATGGAGCACTGATAGCTTGGTCTGATATGGAAGATGCCAAGTTCCCCACTGCATCCTGGGCCATACCTAATCTTTCTGACTTTTGTCTTACAACTAGACTTTCACTATTCTGGAAGAGAAAATGAGGCTGATGACTTTGTGCAACCCTGACTTACTTGAATACAATTCAGGGGCAAGTCAAAATGTTACTCCCTGATGTTACTGGTCCTCTTGAAAAATGAAGGACCAACAACAAGTCGTACAAATTCTAGATATTATTCTTTTGCAATTTCATTGAGAAACTTTTTCTTTTACTTTTAACCTGGTACCTTGGCTTTTAGAGAAGTTGTCTCTATTAGAACAGGAAATTATATTGGAGGTCATATAGTTCTCCACTTTTATTTTACAGAGAATGGGAGCCACTTGCCTAATGTCACACATTTTGTGGCAGATCAGAGACTAGAGCTTGGGTCCCCTGATTATTGGCTCTTTCTACCATACCAGCTGTTCCTCTCCTGCATGGTTGGAAGGCAGGGAGGAGAAAGAAAGAAGGGAGTGTCGCTGAGGGTATGGGGACACAGTAGAGTGAATTCTGTCCATATGGTGGGGAGCATGGCGTCAGCTGCCTCAATATGGAGTGGTTCACCTGGTGATGGATGCTGTCATTAGTACTTACAGCACTTACAGGCCAGCATTTATCCAGGTTGACAGTGATTTATGTCTGAGGTATGTGTCCAGATTAAGAAGAAGAAGGAGATTGCCAATGGAAAACACTGGAATATTTGGCTGGAGGAATTAAGGGAACTGCTGAGTGGGGGTGAGCTTGGCAAAGGGGCCACCAGAAACAAGTGTCTCCCTCTGATATCCCTTTTCCTCCTTGCCCCTCACCAAATTCCTTCCAATTCTGTGTCATTATCAGCAGGCCTGGAACCCATTCTGATTCTCAGAAGGCTTCACAATGCTTTCCACTGTCTGTGCTGGGTAAATAAAAATCATTGCTACTTATTTGCTCATAGACTATGACAGGACAGTATGAATTTTTTGTAGAGAGGCTGCTATACCCCTGTTCTTGGACAAGGGTCCCATCCTCTCACTTGAAATATGAGGAAAATGAGGTCCAAAGAAGGGAAATCTCTTGCTCAGGGTCACATAGAAAATCAGTGCCAGAACCATGACTTTTACAGTATATCACTCAATCCTTATCCACAGAAAGTATTTTATATTTAGTGTCTTCATATTGTGTTAGATGACATGTGGGAAGAGGTCCAAAATATCTAGGGAAAATTTAGGTAGAGTAGGGAAAATAAAAAATTCAAAGTCAATGAAGAAACTGGAGATTCCTGACTTAGTTGTAGAACTATTTGGAGCCTACATTTCTGCCTCTGTAAAATGGGGCTAATAATCAAGCAACAAGCATTTATCAAGCATTTGTTATATGGCAAGTACTGTGAAGTTCTGGGAAGAGAAATTAAAAAGAAAAAATAGACCTTGCCCTTGAAGAGCTTATATTCTTATAGAAGAGATAACATATACATAAATCATTACATATAAGATAAATTTTTGTGTTTCAGTATGTCTGACTTTTTGTGACACCATTTGGAGTTTTCTTGGTAAAGGTACTAGAGTGACTTATCATTTCCTTCTAGAGCTCATTTTACAGATGAGGAAACTGAGACAAAGAGGGTTAAGTAACTTTCCCAGGGTTACATAGCTAGTATGTGTCTGAGGCCTGAATTGAACTGAGGAAGATGAACCTCTCTGACTTCAGACCCAGTAGTCTATCCACTGAACCACATAGCTGTTTCCACAAGATAAATCCAGAATATAATACAGATTCCTAGTTTTATAAATGACTTATTTTCTCTTCTCAAAAAAGAGAGTGTTTATGTTTATGACTGACTATAACTAATGTGTATATGTATGTTTTACTCTAAATGCTTATCTTTTTTCATAGTATTAAAAGAGTAGAATTATAAAATACTGAAGGTAATTATATAATTCAAACCCTTCAGATATAATTCAAACCATTCATAATAACTAAATTCCAATCACCTGTTAGCTAGAGATAGGGAAGTGATAAGATCATAAAGGTGGTAGGTTGTACGTACAGAATTCAAATCCAGGTCTTCTTATTCAAATTGATGCTCTTGTCACAACTTCAAGCTTTGTTTTTATGTATATGCCTGTCCTTGAGTGTGTGTAACTGTGAGTGAACAAGTGTGTGTTCACACTTTTATATAAACATATGAATTGTTATATATAATATATATTTGTGACTTTTATTAAAATATACTATATATTCATGACAATATATTTATATGTGGTATTAAAATGTAATCTATCTGTATATATCATTATTAAGATCTGGGTGTATGTGAGGGTATGTATGTGTTTACATGAATATGAGAGAGACAAAGAGATGAAAAGAGAGAAAAACAGAAGGACTGATAAAGAGGGGAGAGGAGAGGGGAAAAAAGAGAAAAATAGTGAGTATTTTGTGAGTTACTATATTTAGAATATTGGTGCCTGACCTATCTTTGGATGGAAATATAATACTGTCAAGGGACCTTAACCCTCCACTCCCAGCTTCCATTTCTTCATCTGTAAAGTGAAGATGGAAAAGATAGCATGGCAACAATATGTGCTTATATGTGTGTTAGGGGGTTATATTCATAATAACTAAATTTATGTGGGTCTTTGAATTATATTTTTCACTTATATTTATGACAGCTGTGTGATATAGGTAGTCCATATATTGTTAGACCCAATTTACAGATGAGGAAACAGGTTCAGAGAAGTTAAGGGAACTTTTTGAATACAGTAATAACTTGCTGTGTAAGAAGTAATGTTAGTACTTTAGCCCAAGTCTTCTGACCTCTCTCCCAGTCCTGATTCCATCACATTACACTGCTCTTCAAGATGTCTAAAATACCTTAGCAGCCCCTCAAGAGAAAGATGTTCAAGACTGTGGCTATATTATTCAGTCATGAGGTGAAATGGACTAAGAAATAATGACATGAATATTGAAGCAAATCTTTGCCCACACCTTATATGGAAATTCTATCAAGTCACTATCACCCAACAGCATCCTTTCCTCCTTCCTGCCTAGGCTGCCATCATTTTGCTAAAAGATTCATTTCCGCCACATCAGAAGACATGTCCACCATTTCTGGAAGCCCAGTCTTATCTTAAGAAATTCTGTCCCTAGGAGCCTTTTAAGGCTCGATAAGTTTGGCAGCTCCCAGGAAGCCTGAAGAGTCAGCCCAGCAGCTTGAGTGCTTCTCTAAACCTTAGCATCAATCAGGCTTTGATTCATTTCTCAACCTCCCACTCAGTCTATCAGTCCCATGCCCTCTGGAGAGACACCATCGCTATATGTGGCGTTCCTGATGTGCAGAGCAGGTGTGAAATTTTCGCTTCTTGTCTGGTGCATCCTCTCAGAGGACTTTGCTGAACTTTCCATCTAGAAAGGTAATGATGCTTCATGCTGGGTGAGATCAGTAATTTAACCATTTTATCCATCTCCACCTTACAGATGGAGAATTGGAAGCCTGGGGGTGGGGGAGCATGTCAAAGTTCCTTGAATGCATTGTATCTCCATCACCAAGTCCTAACTCCACCATTAGACAATACTCTTTTTTCCTGAACAGTAAGGATCATAAAATCATATCATCCTAGAACTGGAAAAGGCCTTAGAAGTTATTTGGCATATATTTTCCCACCCTAAACTGCACTTAAAATTTTCCTTAACTGATAAAAAACAAAGCAAAACAAAAAAAAGGCAAAAAATACCTCGTTACTATATTTTGTTTTATCACTTGCAACCTGAGATTCATTGTAACTCCAGTAGTATAGCCTAGTGGCTGGGAAAGAAGCAACCAAGGATGGAACATGTAGGGCATTGAGAAAAAAAGAATACTATAAGTCTTATTGTTTTTGCTACTTTAAAACTCAAAGATCTTTAGTAGTAAATGTTTTATGACGTGAGAAAAATTACCAGATGATGATAAAAATGAATCTAGTTATTGTATGAAAATATTGTATGATGCTTTCTTTCATTCCTTCAATACACATACATTGAATAGCAATATTATGTGCCAGATAATGGGCTAAGTTCTGGGGATTCAAAGATGACAGTGAAAGAGTCCTCATAAGAAACCGCATTTTATTTAAGAAAATCACAGATAAATAAATAATATATGCAAAGTACAATCAAAGTAATTTTCTTAGGAGGCAATCAAAGTCATCTTCTATTAGCAAGTAGCAATCTACCTAGAAAGTGTCCTCTAGGAGGTGATACTTGATATTAAACTTTAAGGATGCTAAAAATTATATAATGTAGAAATAAGAGAGGTGTACATTAGGAACATGGGGATGTCAATCAAGCAAAAAGATCAGAGGCATACGTGGTATCGTTTAGTCCAGTTTGGTGGGAGAAAGGGATGTATGGTGGAAAGTAAAGTGAAATATATGTAGAAAGATAAATTGGACCCCAATTGCAAAAGACTTCAGAAGCCAGGCAGAGGAATTAGTATTGTATCCTAAAGAATGAGCTAATGGAGCTCTTTGAGCATGGGAATGACATGTTAAACCTGTTATTTAGTAATATCAATTTTATGGTCATGTGGTAAAGAAGGGAGAGACTTGAGGTTAAGAAGCTTGTTCAGAAGTTATTAAAATTATCTAAATGAGATTTATGGGAGCTTGAGCTAGGAAAGTAGTCAGCTAGAGAAGGGGATGGATTTTAGAAATTTTATAGAGGCTGAATTGATAAAATGTAGCAACTAATTGGGACAGAGTCAAAAGAGAAAGGAGTTGAGGCTAACTCCAAGTTTGAATCTAGGTGACTGGAATTAGTAGAGCCCTTAGACAAATTAGGGCAGTTAGTAAAGGATAGAGTGAGGGATAGATAATGTGTTCACATTTGGAAATTATGAGTTTGACATGTATATGGGAAACTGAGTTCAAAATGTGAATGGGCAGTGACTTTGTATAAGCATAACTCAGAAGAGTCTAACAAAAGATATAAAAGATGGGCTCTTCCACACTTCAGTAGATTAATAATATTATCAGCATGGATACTTTATTCTTCAGTACAGATTGTAGACCAACCATGTCTCTTTATTCAGTTGAATTCAACAAACATTTATTAAATATCTACTATATTCAAGGATACTTGCCAGAATCTGGGGATATGATGACAAAAATGAAACAGTCTTTGTCCCTAAGGAGCTTACATTTGAGTGGAGGATGTGTTGAAGTGTGGGGAGGCCAAGAGAAGGTTATATCTCTATAAAAATAAGAAAAGTAGTGTAATATAATAGAAAATAATTTGGATTTTGAATCAAAAGTTCCAATATTGTTATTTGCTAACTATGGTACCTTAGGCAGTTCAATTAACCTCTCTCGGCCTCACATTCTTCATTTATAAAATGTAGGGACAAGATGAAATTTGAGATCCCTTATGGTTGTGAATCTTTGATTGTATCATTCTAAATATAGTATAAGAAAAATTGAAGAAGGAAAGTACCAATAAGAAAGGGAAAGAACACATGAAAGAGATGACATGTAAGTAAAGCCTTAAAACAATACCTTATTCTGTGTAGCAAAGATGAGAAAGAAGTACTATGTTCACAAGGGACTAAAGGTATTCTGTTGAACATGTGATATTTTTTGTTATCCAAAGAAACCATATTTAATAAGTTAAATACTTTACTTGAGAACTTTTAAAATATTTTGAAACTATTTTGTTAAATATATCCCAAATATATGTAAAAAATTTAACCATTATTTAAAAAATTATTTCCAAATTCTCTTCTTCCCTTTACCTCCTCCTTGAGAAGACAAGCAATTTAATACTGGTTATACATGTGAAGTCATTCAAAACTTATTTCCATATTAGCCACATTGCAAAAGAAAACAGTCAAAAAATTGAAAAAAGTATATACTTAAGTCTGATTGCAGAATTCAATACTTCTTTTTTTTAGTTGTGGATAGCATTTTTAATCATGGGTCCTTTGTAACAGTTTTGGATAATTGTCTCGATCAGAGTAGTTAGGTAAGTCTTTCACAGTTGATCATCCTTAAAATACTACTCTTACTATGTACAATGTTCTCCTGGTTCTTCTCATTTCACTCTGCATCAATTCATTTCTTCCTATTTTATTTCTGAAACCATCCTCATCATCATTTCTTATAGTACAATAGTATTCCATCACACAATCAAGTACTACAATTTATTCAGTTATTCTCCAGTTGATGAGCATGCTTTTGAATTCTATTTCTTTGCCACCATAAAAAGAGCCACTATGAGTCCTATCTCCTTTTCTTTTCTCTCTTTGGGATACAGACCTCGTAGTGGTAATTCTGGGACAAAGTATATACTTAATTCTACAGTTCTTTGGGCATAGTTCCAAATTGTTTTACAGAATGGTTGGACTAGTTTACAACACTATTGAAATAATTTTAATATTTTGTGAGTACCCAGGAAACATGAAAACTATTGATTGGCATGTCTCCTCTCACTTGATTTTATTAACATGCAAACCATTAAAAAGTTATCTATGTGGATACATATGTCAGGGAATTATATATGATTTTAATATATGCATAGAAGATACAACATTGGAGACAACGTATCATGGCTGAATTTTCCTCTGTGAGGTGATTTTTTTAAAGTAATAAGCCAACAATAAACACATACCTTTCATTCAATTATGTGATTAAGAAGATGAGCTCTGCTCCATTCCTTTATCTGAGAATTCCTTAGACATTTGTATAGGCAATTCTTATAAAAGTTTTACAGTGGAGAAAATTAGGAATGTGGGTCAATAGTTACTGATTCCTTCTTAGTCGCTTTTTTTGCTCATTTTTGTTAATTTCTTTGTTAATGGTTTTGTTAGCCATTTTGTTAATGATGTGGCATAATAATACCATCTGTGATCTTTTCCATTCAACTAGAACTTTTCTCTCATTGAGGTATCTTGAAATTATAGCTATAAAACATATCAGATTGTCTATTAAGACAAAAAAGGATAATGATAAATGTTGGAGAGAATGTGAAGAAATTGGAACACTAATACACTGCTGGTGGACCTGTGCACTGATATAACTATTCTGGGGAGAAATTTGGAAGCATGCCCAAAAGGCCATAAAACTACATACTTTTTGACCCAGCAATACCACTACCAGGTTTATATCCCAAAGAGATCAGACAGGGGTAAAGTATGTACTTGTACAAAAATACTTATAGCAGCTCTTTGTTTTGTTTTGGGTGGCAAAGAACTGGGAACTGAAAATATGTCCATCAATTGGAGAATGGCAAAATAAGTTGTGGTATATGATTATACTGGAATACTGTTATGCCATAAGAAATGATGAATGAGATGATCATAGAAAAACAAACTGGAAAGACTTATATGAAGTGATGTAATGTGAAGTGAGCAGAATCTGGAGAACTTTGTAACCAGTAAGAGCAATGAAGTATAATGATCATTTGTAAATGACTGTGAGATCCTGCACAACTCCCTGGGGTTTGTGATGAAAAGGAAAATTCTCTGTTATAAAAGGAATTGATTGTATATTGAAGCATATCATTCTTCACTTTATTTTCTCAATGAATTTTTCTCTAGTGTAAGCAATAGATATGTCTTCTTTCACAATATGATAGACTTGGAATTATATGTTGTATAATAATACACATACAACCTATATCATATTGCCTACTGTCTTGGGGAAGGGGAAGGAGGGGAAAAGAAGGGGAGAACATGGATCACAAATTGTCAGAAGATATTATTGAAATTAACAGAAGAGGAAATAGAATGCTTAAATAATCCCATATGAGAAAAAGAAATTTAACAACCCATCAAGTAACTCCCTAAGAAACAAGTCACCAGGGTCAGATGGATTCACAAGTGAATTCTATCAAACATTTAAAGATGAAATTAATCCCAATATCTACAAACTATTTGACAAAGAAGGCAAAGAAGAAGTCTTAGCAAATTCTTTTTATGATACGAATATGGCACTGATTCCCAAGTCTGGAAGATCAAAAACAGAGAAGGAAAACTACAGACCAATAAACTTAATGAACATAGATGCAAAACTATTAAATAAAATACTAGCTAAAAGGCTACAACAAGTTATCACAAGGATTATCCACTATGATCAGGTGGGATTTATACCAGGAATTCAAAGATAGTTTAATATTAGAAAAACCATCTGCATAATTGACCATATCAACAACCAAACTAATAAAAATCATGTAATTATCTCAATAGATGCAGAAAAACCTTTGACAAAATACAACTCCCATTCCTATTGAAAACACCAGAAAATATATGAATAAAAGGGCCCTTCCTCAAAATAATGAAAAGTATTTATTTTAAAACATCAGTAAGTATCATCTGCAATGGGAATAAGTTAGATGCCATTACAATAAGATCAGGAATGAAACAGGGATGCCCATTATCACCACTACTGTTTAGTATTGTACTAGAAATGTTAGAAGTAGCATCACAACTTTAATATTTCTAGTATTTGTGATTGCATCCATGCTGTTATCCACTCTGATGATGTAAATCAAAGCCCTTCGATGCTTTAGTAGGCAGTTTTGGTGCATTGTTGCACCTAGAAAAAAAGAAAAGAACTGTATTGTCCCATGGCTAGCTCTCTTGCAACTAACCTCTACAATCTAAGCTGGGCAGGTCTGCTGATGATAGACATACTTTGTCCATCTTTCACTGCCTTTCTAGTTTGTTCAGAATTATTAGAGTTTATTTCCTGTTAACAAAAACTTATTAGCTCAAAGTCACCTTCTTACAATGATGAATCCCAGGAAATGGCACAAGTGGATAGAAAAGCCAAGTTACCTTTTACCATTTAGGAAATTATCCTGAGAATATGGGGTATGTTCTATAGATGGAAGAACATCATAATATATCAGAGTTAGAGATTATGAACAGGAAAAGATCATTAAATCTGAATTCTGGGACTCTCTAATGTAAAGAGATTGCAAGATCATACAGGTAAAAAAGAAGAGCTGGGATCCAAACTCAGATTCTCTGACTAAACCCCTTGCCCTTTTCACTCGACCACGAAAACTCATTTTCCCCTCTTTGAACTCACCCCATGGAATCTCTGTGAATATAACTATTACTGTTCAAAGTTATGATGGTCTTCTTGAGAAGGAAGATGTTTTTCCATTAATGGAAGCTTTTAAGTTGATGAACACTTGCCAGGGAATATTAATGGAGATAATTCATATTTAGGTACAGGTTGGACTACACATCTAAGATCTCTTCAAAGTCTGGGACTTGTAACATTCAGTGTGTCCCCTGAAGCCTGTGTCATCTTTTTCCCTTTTAGGAGGAAATATAATTCTAAAAAAAAGATACATGTCAAAGAACCTGGTTCAAAGCTAGAGAGATTGGGGAAAAATTAGGGTTGTAATATAATCACCTCAATTTCCTACTTCCCTTTCTGTAATTTCTACAATTCTCTAAGTACATTGTTCAGAATTATAACTAATTGTTATCCCTGTGATGAAGAAGTCAAAGGCACAGGGAACTGGAGTAAGCAAGAAAGAAGAGGAGTTAGTTCTTGCATAAACAGACTTTGGTAAATCAAAGGCAAGAAAGGCAAGAACATCATAGATTCAGACATAGAGAGGGATATTATACAAATATAGTCTCACTGCATCATTTTATAACAGAGAAAAGGAACTTGCCTGAAGTCACCATTGTTAGTGTATTGTAGAGCCAGAATTTGAATCCAAGGTCCTTCAGTACCCATTCTAATACAGCATGTTATATGTCTAACAGTGCCCTAAATTAATTCATTACGTTGCAATCCTATTTATTTTACAACTGTTGATGGCATATTGCTTATAGCCACTTCTTTCTCTCTAAGGAGGTAGGAAGGCCCTAAAGGTACCTAAACTAGAATCAAGTCCTCTTGACTCCCAGCCTAGAAGTCCTGTCCCTTCTCTATATTATTCTGTCTCCTCATCTATCATTATCTATAAAATTACATTAGATTAAATGACCTTCTAGTTCCAAAATACTATGATCTTACACATTTAGATTATCCAAAGTTTCTCTCTTAAGCCCTGAGAGCCTTTGATCCCAACTTCTTCCCTTCTCACCTCTCTTCTCTCAATCCAAGATTATGGCTATATTGGGCCAGGCTCAATAATGGTGTGTTTACAGTCCAATTGGCAGATTGGGGGGGGCGTGCCTCCCAGCGGCAGATGGCAGCAGGGGAGGGTGAGAATAGTCAGGCCAATCCTCATCAACCAGATTGCTGTATGCCAACGCTACTCCATATGTCTTGCTTATGCAAAGCAGGTCCCCCAGCCCCAACTTTTTTCCCCTTCTAGAAAAGGAGAAAAAAAATAAATAAGAAAGGAAAATATTCAGATGTCTAACCTATGAATGGAGAGCTTCCTTTCTTAGGATACCTATAAACACAAAACAGATAGAGCTAAGGAGGACTGAGACATGGTCACTTAAGACTCACAAAACAGTAACAAGTTGGATGAGTTGGCTGAGATTTAGACCTTACGGAGTCAGCATTGAAAAAGAGCATAGAGACAGATAGGTTAGTTAGTTGATAGAGTGCTAGACTCAGTCAGAAAGACAAGTTCAAATGCTACCTCTGATACTTCAAACCACGTGAATCCAAGAAAGCCATGTAATCTGTTAGCTTCAATTTCCTCATCTAAAAAATAGGGATAATAATAGCACCTACCTCATGAAGCTGATGTGAAAATTAAGTCAAATGAGAGCAAAATATACTTGTCATCTAATGTTATAATTATTACTATACTATTAGACCTAAACAGAACTCTATAGCATGAAAAGTTAGTACTAGATGGAACTTTAGAATATGAAATCATCTACAAAGTGGCAAGTCACTTACCTAAAATCTTACTTCACCTCCCTTATTACCCCTCTAATAGGTCTGTCATATGATAAATGATGAATTTAGAATTAGAATTGACTTCAGAAGTCATCTAGTCCAACTCCTTCATTATACAGATGAAAGCAACAACAAAAATCTGAGATCCAGATGGGTGATATGACTTATTAAGTAGATAAATAGTAAGTAATAGAGCCAGAGTTCAAACTCAGGGGTGTGTGTGTGTGTGTGTGTGTGTGTGTGTGTGTGTGTGTGTTTGTGGCCATAAGATTACATGAGGTTAAGCAAGTCATTTAACCCTGTTTGCCTCAATTTCTTCATCTATAAAATGAGTTAGAAAAGGAAATGGCCAACGTCTCTAGCACCTTTGCCAAGATAACCCTAAACAAGGTTTAAAGGGTAAGACATGACTGAAGATGTCCAAAGAACAACAGTGCATGTATATATGTGTTTCTTCCTAAGGCAAAATATAGACATCTCATCACTTTATAGTAGAACAACCCCGAATTCCCCAATAAAATGTTGGTGTTTCTCTTTAAATGGCCCTTTCTGTCTCCTTACAAAATTAATGGTGGTAAAATGAACTGCTGCTGCTGATGCATCATCTGCATCGCACGGCAGATCCATTTGTTATGCCATCTCTCTGGGCTGTAGCTAATGAAACTTTTGCCAGTGTTCTGATTTATGCAGAGAAGCTTGGCTCACCTGCATCCCAAGGTTGGTCTGAGAAGATCTGTTCCTGTTTGCCATTTCGTTTTTTCATCATTTTCCAAGCAGAGAGCAAAGGAAGCCAAAGGGCATTTAGGTTTTTGCTATAGAAGGAAACTTGGATTTGGAAGCCCATTTGGAGAGGAAAAAAGAAAATCATCCTGGAGGAGGCTCAAATGCAGCCCACTGAGAAGAGAGGCGTGGAAATCAAGGACTTCCACATTTGTCTCCTTGAAAAGGACCTTAAAATGTCTCTTTAACTAACAGGAAAAAGTGAAACCCAAATGTTAGAGCCAAAAGGACAATAGAGCACATATCAGAGCTAGAAGGAATCTTAAAATTTAGATATTGCAACTTGGAATGAGGTAATAATGCTTGCAACCCCAACCTCTCCCCAGAAACCAATCTGTTAGAAAAAAGAACATAATAATATACTGAATATCAGAACTGGTACCAAATCAGTTTACATGAGCCCATGGAGCATTTATTCTGTCCAGGATCATACTCTAGCCTACTGCAAAAAGATTCATGGCTAGGATTTCCAGCCAGTTTTTTGGTTCCCTTACTACATGTGTGTGATAATGAGCTAAGCATGCCCACTTGATTAATTTCCTGTGATCTGTGTACTCTAGCTTCTGGCAAAAGAACATGCATGTAATCAGAGACTCTTGCAACCTGGTGATGGAGATGGGAGGGTGTGTTTTAAAGAAAATATTCCCCTAAACAGGAAGACTAGCCTTAAACAAGAAACACCTTATTCTATCTCTTTTTTCCCTTTTCACTGAGTGTATCATTTGGGACTATCCTTTCTTTGCTGTCACTACCTTCAACTGTCATTGGTGGTCAAATAAATCTAAGATGTCTGGAAATAAAATTGCTCAATCAGATAACAAGTCTCGCTTCTAGCCCTTTCCCCAAAAACAATGTCCAGTGACATCTTTGTGGAGATGTGGCTGCACAAATTTTCTAAGTAGGTCTTATAACTTCTAAGTCATCCATCAGTCATACCTATCGAAAACCCAGATGATGTAGTGTTCAGCATCAAAACCCTTAGCATTGTCAAATGGTTCAACATTAGAAACATATGCTTTTATGTGCTTTGCTTCTATACTATAAGAATCACTGGGCCTTTACATTAGAATTGCAGTTGAAACCTCACTTAAGTTGTTAACCTCTATTAAAATGTAAGAGCAGGAAATAAGGGGAAAAAAGTGGGAATATTGGCTAATATTCCTAGTCTTTGCACACAGTAAACCCTTTTCATTTCATTCATTCATTTCTTGATTTACCTTGAGTGAAGTAAGTTTTCTCTCCCTCCTTCTAGCCCTCCCAGGTATGGAAGCTGCACATACTTCAAAATTTGTACATATACTTGTCTAAAACTAGTTCTCAAATTCCTAGCTGCCTCTTTGGCTCTCTTTTTATTTTACTACAGGTGATCAAATATTAATCCTGAGATAGATGTGCAGATCTGACCATGTGAGTCTCCTTCTCAATCAACCTCATTGATTTCTTATTGCCTCTAGGATAAAATACAAATTTTTCTGGATAGCTTTAAAGTCCTATGGAACACGACAGAAACCTATCTCTCTAGCTTCATTATATATTATTTCTAAACTTATTACCACATTGTTAACTCAAGATTCGACTGACACCACCTCCCTCAACTTCCTCTCTCTTCTGTTTTGAGGGCTGGAAGGAAGAGTTCTGTCTACTTTGCATTTGCTGCCCTGCCTGGTTTCAATTTCACAGAATAAGATGCTCTAATGGTAGATATCCCTTTGTGTGCCATCCCCCTTCCTGAATTCTTTTCAGTCATTTTCCCCCCTTTACATTATAGCTTATGAGGGCAGGGATTACATTTCTTTGTATCATTTGAATACCTATTGCTTATCACAGTACCTACAAAGTTAGGCATTTAATAAATGTTTTTAGATGGAGTTTTTGGAGAAAACTTAAATTCTTTAAACTTATGCTTTTATTAAGAAATTTTCTCCTGAGAGCTACTCTTAGACAGAGGTAAATAATGAGTTCCACAATGCAAGAAGACCCTATCACCTAGCTTTGGGAGCATGTTCCTCCAATTCATAAACCTGGTCTACAGGAGCTGAGAACAAGGGCCTAGACAACAGGTGACACAAAGAGGAAGAAATTTGGACTCAGAAAAATGAAATTACTTGACTAAGGTTGTAGAATTAATATACAACAGATCCCAGCCTGGAATTAGGTACAGCACTTGTCACATCACACTTGGGGACACATCTCCTAAAGATTTCTGTCATGCTCGCTTAGGAGATTAAAGGCAGAGAGGTTTTAAAGAAGGATTAGGGATTTACCTAAGCAAGTTAATGGTATAAACTGTAAGGTTGGTCAAAGAGGCCTGAATAAAATATTTCATTTGCTTGTGGGCAATTAGAATTGTGACTGGCATGCTCTACTCCAGATTTTACATGGCTTTGGATTTTGGCTGTTGAAGGAAGTGGCCAAGGTCCAGAAAATTGTAAAGAGAAATATGTACTAGAAAAAACTAGTTAACAAGAAGATATTAAATTCATAAAAAAGTTTGACCTGAGTTTTGCTTTTCAGGGAATGTTTGGGTTATACTCAAATTTGGGCACTCTCTGATTTTTCTGACCCTCAGATAATTCTTTGAGGAAAGAGGTGCAATCATCCTTAAATGCATATGCTACATTGTGGGAGGAGTGGTGTTGGAATGAATGAATAAAAAAATTAATTTCTTAATATGTACCAAGCATAGTGCTACATGTTGAGGATACAAATGCCAAAGCAAATTACAAAAGTGTGCTTTTGAATCCTTTATATTCTAATGAATAATACAGGAAGGAGAGGCATGACTTAGAAAGGACACTTTGACCCAGAAAATCACATAGATGATGAGTGGAGCCATAGACTGATCACACCTTCTTCAGGGACAATAGTAGGTAATTTGACTATTCCTTCAGAACTGGAAAGGGTGGATATATGGGAGTAAGGTGAAGTGAAGTAAAGGTCCAGAATCTAGATTATGGCTAGAGTCCTTGCAACCTGGATGAAGGGGATGAATAAGTAACTATCAATTAATAGAATGTGGCTCTAGGAACTCGAGCATGTAATTTTCCCCAAAAGGTAGGTTCTGGATGATTTTATTGGTGTAGATAACTTAGGAGAAAATTCCTTCCACTAATTCAGATCAATAACTTCTCTGCATGTAGAATCTTGGAGAGTTCCCTGGTACAGAGATATTAGGTGACTTATTTAGGCTTATATTGCTAGTATGTCTCAGACAGTCCTTGAATCGATCACCCCCCTCCCCCCCCCCCCGCATTTTGAAATCAGCTCTTTAGTCACTGGATCATGCTACTTCTATATTCTTTGACAGCTTGTAAATTACTATCATATACATTATTTGATTTATTTTTCACATTACCTCTCTAACACAGGGAAAACAGATACAGATTATATTATGTCCATTTTATAGATGAGAAAACTGATGCCCAGAGAGAAAGGATTTGTCCACTGTTACAGATTAGTGTATGTGTATATTAATGGCACTAATCAGTGTCAGAGACAGGATTAAAAATCCAGTTTACTGAGTATAAATGATATAAAGCAATTGACTGAAGCAGGGAGTCAAAGGAAGGATTAAGAAACTGATAATTATCCATTTTTAGGGCAGACAAATGCAAAGTACAGGCAACAGCAAGACTCAGAAAAACCTTAAGATTCAAATTAAATAAGCGGATTCTAGAAGAGATCAAAACATGATGGGTATATAGCTAACATCTTGAGGCACGAATAAAACTTTGTGGAAACAACTGATTGTAGATAGACAAGGTCTGTTGTCTGCCACTCTATCTTCATATTATTTCCCCTTATCTGGGAAGACTGTATTACCTGGGCTTATCTGCAAAAATGTCTAATCTCCAGCAGCACCTGGCTCTTGTTTAGACATGGATTGAGCACATTGGGATATTTTTGATGAAGGGCTTAAAGACATCTAGTCAAGCTCCTGGTGGCTTCCCCTCTTTTTATTTAAGAATTTTAACCATCCCCTTGTGTATGTAGAGAGAAGGCTGTGGGAACTCTAAAAAGATTGAAGATCAATGTTGAATTGTTGAAATCAACACTTCTAGCATTTCATTCATCATTTGTTTCTTAATATCGTAATCTGGAATCCTATTTATCTCTGACTAGTTATGTGGCTACTAACTGTTTCTCTAAACTTTTTGGACACCCTGCCTTTTTTTTCCAAAATGGAAGAGTGGATAAGACTAGATGACCTCTGGCATCTTTCCAGTTCTATATCCATTACCCTTTCTTTTATGTACTTTCCATTTCTGATGTGATCTTCTGACTTTATGACCAGATAGTGTACTGAAAACAGGTTTGGTGTGGTACAGACTTGGAGTTGGAGAGACAAATAGTCTAAGGAGTTGTATAGGGACACAAGAGGAAAGGAAAAATGAAAGCAACTTGCCACGTTGTAACATAATATGTTTCAGTTTCACTGAATGTTCAAAGATTTGCCATTCATACTTTTTAGTATAATCACAATAGGAAGGATTTCAATGAAGATAACTCTAATTCCTATGGCACTTTAAGGTCCATGTTTGTTCCTGTTTCTCAGTTTGTGAAGGTTATGTAAGATAAGAGTCCCCAGGTAGATGTTTCACCTTTGACTCTGTCTTCTAACCTGTTTATTTCCTTTTGAGCTATTTCCCACTTCTCTCTCCAAATCTCTTCCATCTTTCTCATCATCTCAGATTTGAACTCTTCAATAGCTTGTGGCCAGTTTTCATTATTTTGGGAAGGTTTGGATATGATTACTTGTTTGTTCTCCTCTGCTGTTTGCTCTTTTGTCTGGATTTTATCTGTCTAAAAGTTGTCTAGTGTTACAGATTTCTTCTTGATGATCTTTCTCTTTTTAGATTCTTGTCTCTGGCTTGCCATTGTTAGCCCTATGCCCTCTCAGGTTTATCCTCACACTCAGAGTCTATCTGCCCTCTTTAGACTCCTGAGGTCTCAGATCTAGTTGTTCTCAGGGTCAAGCATCCTGGTGGTCCCCTTGCTTGTTCCTCTGCCTGAGGCTCCTTTAACAGTCTCAGGGTGCTGCTTCCACAGTTGTGAACCCCTCTGCACTGGGTCCCCACTCAAGGTCCACTCCTGCACTCAAGATCCGAGTCCTCACCTGGGCTCAAGATCCGTGTCTGGGCTTGTGACCGCACCCTCACTCGCGCCTGTGCTCAGGGTCTATGTTCAAAGGCTGCTTGTGTTCTTTAGCCTCTTGGGGTCTTAAGTCTTGCTGCTCTCAGGAGCAGGCCCTGGTGACCCCAAGTAGCTACCAAGGATTTAATGAGTGCCCCAAACGTGCTCTAACTCTTGTGGACTGGCTTTGGCACTGTAGGTGGTGTGGTGTGGGTGAAGGGGTTGCTCAGCTCATGTTTTAGTAAGAGCTGTTTCACCCCTTTATAGCATGGAAATGCCCCGATTCTACGTGCCTCCAATGCTGCGCCCTGTTGTGGGGTCCCTTTGTTACTCTGGATTTGTTTTTATGTCTTCTTGAGGAGTCCTGTATGCTTTGGTTAGGAGAGGTTAAGCAGCTGCTTTTTACTCTGTCGCCATCTTAATCAGGAAGAACTCTCGACTTTGACTCTGTGTACATATATATGTATGTGTGTATAATATATATATATATGCATATATATATATATAAATATATATATATATATACAAATATATCTATCTATATGCATATAGATACAGCTATACTCATATGGCCATATATCACTTAAGTTTAATCTGCATCATGCAGTTTTCTTCATTACTTTCTTGAGTCTAGACAATCAATGAAACAATAAATAAATCCTTATGGAGTTTGTTGATTTATGAGGTACAAATGCTCACTTTTTAATCTAACAATCTGTTCTCATTAGCTGAGACATTCAGTACCTTCCAGCTTACTTCATGAAAGGGTTAAAGAATACAAAAACAAACAAACAAAAAAAAACAAAACTTGTGACTAAGTCATGATTTGGAAACCCCTCCCCTGATTGTGTTTCACAGACAGTATATGACTCAATAGAGAATCTTAGGGAATTTCCTGAGTAATACTAACATTGACTGGCTTTCTCAGGGTCTCCTACTTAGCAAAAATCAGAAGCAGAGGTTTAATTTCTGACTTCATTCCTGATAGAATTCAGGTTCTTTGTGGGTAGAAAGTATGTAATTTTCCAAGGCATGGGGCCAGAAATTGGACCTAGACAACTAACTGCTCAGAATTTACGTCAAGTACTCCTGGGAATGCTTGTGTCCTCCTAATGGAAAGGGAAGTACCAAACTCATCATTCTACACACTTTGTAATTGTCCCCATGAAGGAAAAACATGGTTTTTTGCAAAGGGTACTGGACTTGGAACCTAGAAGCCTGACTTGGTTTACTTCTTTGAACTTCAGGTATCTAATAGGTTATATAAAGGTTGGGCACTCTAGGTGAGTTCTGAGGAAGTTTTGAGTTCTGGCATTCCATATTATTATGTTCTAAAATACCATGAGGCTAGGACCCTTCCAAATCTAATATTCTATGTTCTATAATTCTCTAAATACAAACAGGGAGGAAGTGATATAGAAAAAAGGAGGGAGTAGGAGGAAAGAATCTGCCAGTGAGGTGAAGAAAAATATTTCCCCATGGAGGGAGTGAAGGGAGGTTAAAGGCATATTGATCTAGAGGAGGAAAATATTCCCGTTGCTTTTCATCCTCCTTTCAGATGATCTGGCATCAAAGAAAGGTCTGTTATCAAGTTCAGCTTTAGTGATTGCTCAAAAAGATACAGCAGACAAACTACCGTTTGCTGACACGGAAAGCACCAAAGTGATTTTTGATAATATAAACTGAGCCGCATGAAAGGATGATGTGGAACAAGATAGAACATGTTTGACTGTGATGGGGAGAGCAGGAGCCAAGGACATAGAGCCTCTTGAAAAATAATAATAACTATTTTCTTTGTGCTTACACAGTGGATTTCTTCCAAAGCTGGGAAACAGCAAAACTACTCAACTCAAAACAAAAGGGGCAGAGGTGACTTAGACTTTTCAGTTGCTTTTGAAGTTATATTTCTTTGGATTCCCAGGACAATCATCAAAGAATGTCTTTCCTGTAAGCATCCTGTTGACTCAGTAATAAACCTTTGCAATGGCCCTTGTAGGCTGGCAGACTGTTAGTGTTGAAATAGAACTTAGAGACCATCAAGTCCAACCCTCTCATTTTATAGAGGAGAAAATTGAGAACAAAAGTGGGAAGGTTTCTTGCTCAAGGCCATAGAGCAAAGTAGCAAAGCTGGAACAAGAATATTGATTGTCAGATTCATTCACCAGCTCTTCTTCCTACCAAGTAAACAACAGGGACTCCCTATTACCTCTAAGATCAAAGATGAGATCCTTTGCCATTTAAATCTGTCCATAATGTCAACCTATATTATGGTAAGTCTTTTTATGTATTTTCTCAGACTCTAGAGTCTAACCATATTGGTCTAATTTTTGGTTTTCACATATGATGATGATGCTCAATCTTTCATCTCCATGTCTTTACCAGCTGCCTTCCACACATGGAAGACTCCCTTTTCAGCTTCCTCTCTTAGAATCCCTAGATTCCTTGGCTGATTAAATCAAATTGCCACCTTCTATAGAAGCCTTTCCACAGGTCTATCTAGCTAACCATTAAAATTATCTTCTGCACTATTGAGGGTTATATATATATATATATATATAT
>NC_058131.1:327919031-327955017 GCF_016433145.1 Gracilinanus agilis | reverse complement strand
TTCCTTCTTTCCTTCCTTCCTTCCTTCCTTCCTTCCTTCCTTCCTTCCTTCCTTCCTTCCTTCCTTCCTTCCTTCCTTCCTTCCTTTCTTCCTTGCTCTCTGTTGCCCCTATATCTCTATTCCCTCCCACTCTTCCCCTTTCTCTTACTTCTTTCTTTTCATTCATTCACTCCTTTCTTCCTTCACAAAGGAAAGGCCCTTATTTCTAAATGTACTTAGAACTCTCCTTTTTCTGAAACAAATGACACAAATGTTCTTAATCATATTCTTATCTTGCCTCCACTAAGGTCTCTTTTTATCATGTGTCTCAGCTTTTCTCTTTCCTTCTCTGCTGGCTCCTTCACCTTTGCCTCAATTCTTCTTTTGTCCCTGATCCCAAACAAAAAATTTTCCTTATCTCAGGTTATCCCCTATGGCTATTCTCTTCTTTCATTTTCCATTCATTGTAAAAACTTTCAAAATAAAGCATCTTCAATTTCTGCTTCAATTTCCTCACCTTACAACATCTAGTTCTCAGCAGGACAATAACCAAATGAAGCAGGCCAAGATAATGAATCTAGTCATGCCACAGTACCCTTGAAGATGGACCTGAGGAACAAGCAAGTGCCATAGATCCAGATTGGAAGAATCTAGATTTTGAGAGATCAGTAAAACATGAGATATAAGGTAATGTATCATAAGGCCAGTCAGGCAGATGTATCATATTCTATATTTTCCTTTCCTCAATCTCCTTTTATAGTTTTCTCCATGTTCTTTTCTCCTTGGACTATACCGTTTAGATGTTCTCTTGCTAACTCATAGTCCTCTGTTTCCCTTAGTTAGGCAAGGCCAGTTTTTTGCTTTTTCTCCACAACTACTGTTGGATGGAATGAAATGACATTCAAATGTCTATGAGAAAATAGGGAATTCATGAATATCAGAAAAAAAATAAAACATATCCATTTGACTACTTGGCAAGGACCTACAAGGGTGACTATAAAGAAGGACAATGACTTCCTAAGGAAGAGTCACTTCTTTTAGGGTCAAATCTTCAGTTGCTAAAGTGATCTCTATTTTTTTCTTAAACTCACCAGACAGTGTCTTCAGAACCTAATTTGATTTTGATTGATTTTTGAAACTTGAAACACTTCTAAACTAATTTTCAGTATATTACTCTTGTCAACGCTTAAAGATTTTGTCAGGAGGAATTTGCTGAACAGACATAGTAATTTCGTTTCTCATTTTGGCACATCACCCCTAAAGAGGAGGAGCAGGGAGGGGAGGGTCTGTTACTACAGCTGCTGTTATTAGAATATACATTGCAATTACTTTGCTTCTATTTTGGGGCTTTCTCAAACAGCTCAAGCTCAATCCAGTATAAACTGGAAGCCTTGAAATAAGTAATGTAAAAAAAGAGGCAGCTGGATTCTAATCCTGCCTCTGGTGGTATGACCTTGAGGAAGTCACTTTTCCATGGGCCTCAGTTTCTTCATCTTTATGATGTAGTTAGACTAGATAATTTCTAAGAACCTTTCCGATTCTCAGTCTAATAACCATCGCATCTCTAAGCTTCTATGTTCTAAGGTTGTATCAAGCTTTAACTTTCTCTGACTAATCCATGTTGTCCATCCCTGTTGCACGTGATGATTGTAAAAAGCCCTAGTCCAAGGAGAGACATTTTAAATAAATACACTGGTGACAATTTCTATGAGGATAGAGGCTTAAAATTGCAGTCAATACATTAATCGATACAAGGTAAAAAGACAAAAAAAAAAACACCTCTGAAAGCACAGTGCCATGTCTTTCCTTTACAAAGTGCGGGGGCTGTGTTAACATCATCTAGACTTTTGTCTTGCCACCGTCAGCATATCCAGAGGGGGCCGGCTGGAAATCATGGTAACATCACAAGATAATAACTGAGCCTTCACTGGCATTAAGCTGCAAGGCCTTTCAAAGAGCCATTCCCTTTTATTGCTATTTCCACCCAGCGTCTGTGGTGCGGGGACAGATGGACTGTCTCATCTTAACAAACCAAGTGACCACGAACGACTGTGTTCTAGCAGCCTGATAATCACTCCTGCTCCCTGCCAGAGGCTGGGTCTTTTAAAGCCAGAGGAAAGGAAATTACCCCTGAAAAGTATTTGCAGGTGCAAAGGCAGAGAATTACACATGGGTGGGTGGGGGCTGATGTGTCTGCTGCTGCCCCACTGCATAGCCAATTAGATCCAGGAGTTTAAATATGCTACAGATGTACCATGTATTTTTCGGGACCAGTTTACATTTGGATAGTATAATTAGTAGTGTTCACTAACAACTCCTACTACCCACCCACCTGCCCACCCACAGAAGAAAAGAAGAAATGATCAAAACAGGGATATTAGGCTATTTTATTTTATTAGATTCAATCTAGAGACTAAAAAAAATGTACATTTCAAAAGAGGCTTATCTCAACACTCAGACATATGGATCATCAAATTCTCTAGGCCTTCCTTTCCATATCTGTCCAAAATGAGAGGGTGGGAAGAGATAATTCCCAAGGTTACTTCTACCTCTAACATTCTATGCTCTACAACAATGCTATCAAACTCTAGTAGAAACAGATATTACCAAGCCAAAAATTGGGATCCCTGTGGGCCACATATTGACTTAATTTTAAAATATAATATTATCTATGTTTTGCTCTATTTTTACTTATTTTGTTGAAAACTTGTCAATTTTATTTTAATCTGGTTCAGGCAGCACTTGGGAATGTTGTGGAGCACACGCACACGGATATACAGTTGACATCCCAACTCTGCAATGCCCTCCAACATCAAACTCCATAGTTCTCCTTGTGGAAACATATGGTAGAATATCAAGGCTTAAAATTATCTTAGGACCTAGAGTGTTTGAGCTGGAAAAAAAAAACCTTAGAACTGGAAGGAGGGAAACTTAAAGGATCAATTCATGTAATGCTTTAATTTTCATTTCTTATAATGAAATTTTCATTTCTTATGATGAAAATTAAAGGGGCAGCTAGGTGGCAAAGTAAGTGGAGACCCTAGAGTTGTGAGCAAAGCCTGGAGTTGTGAGCACCTGGGTTTAGATCTGGCCTCCAACTCTGGGTTGTGACCCTGGGCAAGTCGTTTAAGCCTGCTTGCCTAGCCCTTGGCCTTTTTTAGAGTTGTTACTAAGACTGAAGGTAAGAGTTTAAAAACAAAAGAAAACAAAATTTATGGCCCAGACCAGGGAAGTGGATTAGGGAAAAATCAATACTAGAATCTGTGCTTGCAGGCTTCCAATCTAGTATTCTTCCAACCATTGTGCAACTTCCTGTCCTAGGACAATTTAATAGCAAGAGGCTGAAAATATTAGGGGTATTTCTGTTTAATCAAAGTAATAAGTGCAAAATATTTTATTAAACTTAAAGCATTATAAATACTAGTTATACTGCAGTGGTCCCCAAACTTTTTTGGCCTATAGCCCACTTTCAAATATTTCCTGAAGCCTAGGAGGTACTTTATTCCCCATTTCACTTTATACATTTTTACCCATTCTTGACAGTTAAATTCAAAGTTTACTTCTTTTGTGAAATCTTCCCTGAACACCCTGTCTGGAACAAACTGTTCACTCAAATCTCATGTAAGCACTTTACCTAGTAAAATAGAAACATCTCTGCACAAAGAGTCAGGAGACCTGGTTTCAAATCCCTCCTCTGATATTACTAGTTGTTCAATTATAGACAGGTGATGGCATCTCGTGTATCTCCTTCAAAGCATGATACAATGTTCTACCTATATGCTTAATAAATCCTTATTAAATTTAAAACAAATTGGAGGTTAGATGTTTAGGCCAGGACCACTTTATGTAGGACCTCGAAGAAAAACAAGTTCTGGTGCATAGAGAATAAATCATCAGAAAGTAGAGAGTACCATCTTGAACTTGGTGGGCATGTGGGACAGGATATGGTCCCTGGGGATATGGAGAGTTCCTAAATTCTTATAGGGAAGAGGTGTCTGGAGTGGGGGCATTGAAGCAGATCACTTACAATACCATCTCTATCTTTTTGACATTTTCCTTTAGATATGCAGCTGTTTTCTAGGAGACAGGTTGTGCAATGGATAGAGCACTGGTCCTGGAGCCTGTAAGTAGCTGTTCTTTACTGTTCAATATTTGTTTTTTTTAATGTGAATTACAAATGCTCTCCCCCCATGTTGTCCTTGAAAAGGCAAGCAATTTGATATAGATTATAATTGTGAAGTTCCACAAAACATATTCCTATATTAGCCTTATTGCAAAAGAAAATACAGACCAAAAACAGACAAAAAAAACAAGAAAAATAAAGAAATTTGTAATAAAAGTATATTTTGATCTGCATTAATATTTCATCAGTTGGAGCTGAATAGAATTTTTCATCACAAGATTTTTAGATTTATCTTGGATCTTTGAATTGTTCAGAATAGCCAAATAATTCAGAGTTGATCACCATACAATATTACTTTTACTGTTTATGATAGTCTCTTACTTTTGCTCACTTCACTTTGCATTAGTTCTTGTAAGTCTTTCCAGGTTTGTTTTTTTTTTTTCTGAAAGCATCCTACACATCATTTCTTATAGCACAATAATATTCCATTACAATCATATACGACAACTTATTTAGCTGTTCTCTAGCTAAAGGGCATCCCTTCAATTTCCATTTCTTTCCCATCATAAAAATAGTTGATATAAATATTTTTCCACATATAAGTCTTTTTTTCATTTCTTTTGATATTCTTGGAATACAGATCTAATAGTGGTGTTACTGGGTCAAAGAGTAGATACAGTTTTACAGCCCATGGGTATAACTCCAAATTGCTTCTCAGAACTTATGGATCACTTCACAATTCTACCAACTGTGCATTAGCATTCCAATTTTTCCATATGCCTTTCAATGTTTATCATTTTCCTTTCCTCTCATAATAGCCACTCTTAAAGGTATGAGATGGTACCATGGATTTGTTGTAATTTGTATTTTTCTAATCAAGAACAATTTAGAGTTTTTTTTTTAAATGAGTATAACTAGCCTTGATTTCTTTTACTGAAAACTGTCTTTTTAGTTCCTTTAACTATTGTTGGGAAAGACTCTTATTCTTATTAGTTTGACTCTTATCTTTATATTTTGAGAAATGAAATCTTTATCAGAGAAATCTGTAATTTTTTTCAGTTTCCTGCTTTCCTTCTAATTTTGATTTCATTGTTTTTGTTTGTATGAGATCTTTTAAAATTTAATGTAAACAAAATATCCTTTTTAAAACATGTAATACTCTCTATCTTCTTTGGTCATTTCTCTTTGCCTTAATACTGCATCCCAGAACTGCATTTGGGCAATGCAGCAAGGTCCTGAGCCCAGAACTAGCAAAGAGTTCCTTGTTATCTCTCTGTTCAGTTTTCCAACGCACTTGTTATCTGTGGAATGAGAGCTTCCAAAGCTGCTGCTGCCCCTGCCACAGCTGCCTCCAAAGTCTGCTGTTGGAATTTCTGCAGCACAGCCTAATCTGCACCTTAGACCTGACCACCACTCAGATGAAACAAGCATTTCCTGCTGACCTACGTTGTTTTAGGTAGAAAATTATTTCATCTCAACCTTGTATTGTCTCTACTACTCCAGAATTGGATGTAAGGTGTTATTTTAAAGTTGTTTGATGCAGAGTTTGGAAGAGTTCAGGTGAGTTCCTGCCTCTACTCTGTCATCTTGACTCCACTTCATATATATATATATATATATATATATATGTATGTATTTAAATTAATTGTTTCACTCCATTCCTTCTAACTTCTGTAACACTTGGTGGAAGAGGCCACCCACTATAATTAATATTCAATTTCTTTTTGCCTTCAAATGAGGCTTATGGTTAAGCAAGGCCCTGCTGGGATGAACATCTGGCAGGAGACTAGGGAGTGAAGGGAAGAAGGAGGAGGAGAGAAAGTCAGCAGGATATGAGCAGAAGAAAGATTCTCCATCTACCTGACTTATAATTATGCAAGCTATGTACCACCCACATTCTTGCCAAAAATCCTTGCCTGGACTAATTCCAAATCAAACCTGAACCATCCTAAATATACAACCTGCTTGAAATCCAAGCCAATTTCCTTTTTATGCATTCTTAAATATTAGGGAAATAAGAGTATCCTCCTTAATAAGTCCCAAAGGACCTCCTAACCAGCTGTAAGAACCTTCTCTTTGGATGTAACCCAGGCTCACTAGATTCTAGAACTTATTGCTGCAAGAGACTTTTGAGTAAATCCAGTTCAACACCCTCATTTTACAATAAAGCAGATAATACAATCAAGTTGAGAGAGGTAAGTAATTGACACAAGATCACACAATTAATCAGCATAAGGCCTTAGATGTGAAATAATATCTTCTGACTCTAGTCCAGGGTCTTTCTGAGTATACTGTGCTCTTCCAATTGAGCTGGCATACACTTTTGGTTCTTCCCAAGCTCAGGCATTTTACTAGAGGACCGATTGCTAGTGTTTGGCTTGAGTTACTCAGAAGTTGAAAGCCCAGTTTTGAAAATGGATTCCACTAAGTACTTTCCCCAAAATCACACAGACCAAAGGCCATGACTATCTCCTACATATCAGAGCATATGACAATTAAATTGACTATTTTGAGCAGCTGTTGTCAGCTTGCAGGCTGGCTCTTCTTAATTTCCCTAGTATTCAGACAAGTCTGAGAGAGATTTTCTTACCAATCAGGTACTGAATATACCTCAATATTCAATCTCAGTTGGATTCCAAGACTATGTTAATGAATAAGCATCTCTCCCTTGCACTAATACTATATCAGCTATCATTCCCCCATTTCACTCTGATCATAATGAGAAGACCTGTGGTATCTTTTAATATTCTTCTTTATATTGAAACTCCTGAGCCCTTCCTTGCTCTTAACCAATGCCTCAATATGATTTAGAAGCTGTGGTTTCCAGAAAAGTCATCCAATCTTTTGATATTCAGTTTTCAAATTAATCTCTGCCATAAGCGACCCTGGTGATTATATTGGCCTAAATTATGCATCGTCCTTCAAGAGAGGAACAACGGTTCTTCTGATTTGACAGTAGGCATGGGCAATGCTTCTCTCTGCAGGGAGAACTCTGTCTTTAACACTCTCTTTGTAAGCAGCATGGTGTAATGAAAGAGACTGCTTAACTTGGACTCGGGAGACTGGAGTTTGAATTCTGGCTCTAACACTTGCCAACAATGTTGCTCTGGGCAAATCATTTTACTTCTCTCACCATTTAGTTTCCTCATCCATAAAATGAGAGGGTTGGACTAGACAATCTCTGAAGGCCCTCCTGACTCTAAAACCTATGATTCTATTATCCTATAATGGGGACGAGAATATTTTCACTAACTTCCCAGTAGAGTTTAAAGGGAGAGGTAGCTAGATGGTAGAGTATAATAAAGCACTGGAGTCAGGAATACATGAGTTCAAATGTAGCTTCAGATATTGAACCAGCTGTGTGACTCTGGGAAAGTTACTTAATGCCTTTCTGCCTCAGTTTTATCAATTACAAAATAAGGATAACAATAGTACTTATCTCACAGGCAGAGTTATAGTAAGCATTAAATAAGAAAATATTTGGCAACAGTATATTTATTAAAAATCTTTCTTATGCTATAATAAGGACTTACTAAATGCTTGATTACATTTTAGTATTGAACTGGGTTGAGTCAGGTACCCCCCTACATCATGTTAAATAAGGTAATATTTGTAACATTCTTTGCCCTAAATGAACTCTAGTTATTATGTATATAGAAAGTAGAAACATATGTGTATATATAGACATACATCTACATAAGCATACACACACACACACACATAGAGATAATCACCATAAGTCATCAGATCAAATCCAGTACCTTTATTTTACATAGAGAAACTGAGCTCGAAGGGGTTGAAGTGATTTACTTCAGGCATACATGGCTAGTCCATTAGTGGCAGATTGACACAACAGAACCTGATCCATAATGCCCTAGAGAAAGTAATGGATTGGGTCAAGAGACCTCAATTTTACTTGCCTCTCAGAAGTACAACTTGACTCTGCCTGTCTGGGGGGCCTTATAATACCATCCATTCTAATATTTTCTCTTTCTCCTTCCTTAGTTCTCATTTCTCTTCTTTTCCTTCCTCTTTTTCCCTCTGCCATTATTTTTTTCCTCTGTCTTTACCTTAATGCAAGAAGGTTCACCAATAACTACTGCTCAGACAAAATGGGAGCATTTATAGACTGAAAATGCCCATCTCTAGGCTTACATCCTTTTAAACAAGACCACATTCCCTCCAGAAGACATTGCCCACTGGCATCTCCAACAGCTTTAAGTAAAGTAATGCATTATTGACTGTCAGGCCACAAGGTCCCCATTGGTGCTCTCATTTAGTGAAGAAGCTTGCAGTGGTTCAGAAGAGTTAATGGGCCTATGGCTGTTCTTAACTTATGGAGAGTACAATTTACTCTCTGGGGGACACTGTAAGACTCAATTGTAGTCCAAGGTGGAAGACTACTTCTATTTGTGGAACACGAAAAGAATGGATGCAGTTCATCCTGGCCAGAATGATCATCATACTTTTTGCCTGTAAAAATAAAGGGCAATGTGAGCAATCATACCTCTTCTTCTTGCCATTCCTCTTCTTCCTCCCCTTCCTTCTCTTTTTATTTCCCTTCTTCCTTTTTCATTGTCAACTTTTTTCTCTTTCTCCTTTTCTTCCTTCTCTTAATTCTTGCAATTGCCTTTTCTTTTTTTTATCTTCCTAAGTGGTCTAGAGAAATGCCTTGAGGTAACAGATGCTTAACAAATATTTGTTGACTGGGTAAGTGAAAACCATTGGAGATAAGAAATTATTTAAAATATGGGGAAAAGATTGCCACTTTAGGGAAGTGCATTGGAGGGAGAAAAAGTAAAGGAAGGGTTATCTCTTTGCTAAGGGAGAGGCTGGCTCCCAGGATCTTTATACTTGATGTACCAGCCAACTTAATCTACTTAACCTAATAAATTTTTATTGTTTGCTTTAATCTAGATATATACAAGCATCAACCTCAGTTGTGAGTAATTTTTATTTGCAAATCCTAATCCTCCAAATATTCTCCTACACGTTTTTTTCATGTCAGAGAGAGTAAGCAAGAGGGGCATAGAGAGATTTGGTTAAGGGCATACTATTGTCAGAATACAAAAAGTTTTTCTATGTTTAACTATACAATACAATTTGACAAAAAAGGCTTAATTTCCCAAGAATTCTAGATACTTCAAATGCTAACTATTACAGATATTACAGATTCTAATAGCATAGGACAAAAAATAATCAGAATTCCAACTTATGTTGATGCAATTCCTTAAAATTTTCATAGCACATTTTCCTAACAAGAACGAACCTCTGAAGCAGCTTTTATGCATATTATTATTCTCATTTTACAGTTGCTTCATTGGAGCAACATGGTTTATTGGAAACAGAACTAAATTTGGAGTTAGAGAACATGGGCTTAAATCAAAACTCTCATATATATATATTCCTTATGTGACCTGGGCTAAGCCTTTTAATATTGATAGACCTTACATTTCAATTTATATACCTGTTCATTGAGAAGGTTGTATTATTATATTACCTCTTATGTTCCTCCTGAAGTCTATAGGAATCTCAAGACCTACTCCACAAGCTTGTTACGAGTATAGAGTTTTGAAAACTTTAAGAAACTACATAGAGTTCTTGTTTATTGAAACCTTAAATCTTATAGATTGGAAAACTAAATTGTAGACTTACCTAGGATTACACAGGTAGAAGAGCCAGAATTCAAATTTGGGTCTTTATATTTTAAATTTAGGCCTAATTCTTCTACATTATTGATATAAAAATACATCAATGAGAAAAGTGTCAAAATTGATAATATCAGTGGCAGGTAAAAAGAACTAGCAATTTCAGTAATTTGAAACTTACATACACTTCTAATTCTTCTAGTAAAGCTATTAAAGCCCAAGAATAAATCATTATGAGTGTGTCTAATGAGAGAATTAGTGAGCCTGTTCCTTTGAGTAAGTTGCTGAGAGAGCCACTTATGCAGTTTACCACATATAAACTGCTGGGGATCTTGCTTCTGGAAAAGTTGTAATTATATATAATAGAAGTGCCTTAGAGAGATCTGGAGCATATGTATATAGTTTGCTTCTGATTCTTGTATGCTAAATACTTATTGAATAGGAAACTATGGTGGGCTATGGCTGTGGAATTGACAGTAGAACCAGAAGTGGGAAGAGACTCATCTTAGGTCTTATCAGGCCTTGGCTTTTTTCTCTTGGTTTAACTTCTTCCCTTTGACTGAAATTATCCTCCTAGACAGATTGTAGTAAGAGGTCACTCTGTATCTCTAAGATTTAGAGAAATGCAAAACAAAGCAACTCTGAGGTATCACCTTACACCCAATAGACTGGCTAAAATGACAGCAGGGGAGAGTAATGAATGTTGGAGGAGATATGGCAAAATTGGGACATTAATGCACTGCTAGTAGAGTTGTGAATTGATCCAACCATTCTGCATGGCAATTTGGAACTATGCTCAAAGAGCGCTGAAAGATTGCCTGCCCTTTGATCCAGCCATACAACTGCTGGGTTTATACCCCAAAGAGATCATAGGGAAAAAAGACATGTACAAAAATATTTATAGCTGTGCTCTTTGTGGTGTCAAAAAAACTGGAAAACAAGAGATCCCCATCAATTGAGGAATGGCTGAACAAATTGTGGTATATGCTGGTGATGAAATTCTATTGTGCTCAAAGGAATAATGAACTGGAGGAATTCCATGTGAACTGGAACAACCTCAAGGAATTGATACATAGTGAAAGGAGCAGAACCAGAGAAAATTATACATAGAGCCTGATACACTGTGGTAAAATTGAATGTAATGGACTTCTGTACCAGCAGCAATTCTGAGGGATTAATGGAAAAGAATACTACCCACATTCAGAGGAAGAACTATAAGAGTGAAAACACAGAAGAAAAACAACTGCTTGAACACCTGGATTGATGCAGACACGACTTGGGATGTAGACTTTTAATGACCACCCTAGAACAATTACCAATAATATGGAAATAGGTTTTGACCAATGACACATGAAGAAAGCAGTGGAAATGCGTGTTGGCTATGGGGGTGGTTGGGGGCTTGGGGGTTGGGGGAGAGAGAGCAAGAATATGAATGATGTAACTATTTTTCTAAAAAAAATAAATAAAAAAAGGAAGTCATGCTGTAAGTGAAGAGGCTTTGGGCTCTCTCCTTATGTTAGGCTAATATATGTATTGGTGAAAAATAGGCTTCAGTTCTTTGTACATTCATTTTTGGAAAAGGAGGTTAATATGATGAGCAAATTACCTGATTTCTAGGAGTCCAGGTATCAGGGTTCAATATCATGCAGCATATTTCAATAGCCCATGATGGGGATATTACTGGGGATATAGAAGTTAAACAATAACTCTAGTCCAACTATCAATAATATGGAATCTATTATGGATATGGAATACATGTAACAACCCAGTGGCATTGTGCATTGGCTATGGGGGATGTGGGGGGTTTGGGGAACAGGGAAAGAACATGAAATGTGTAACTATGGGAAATATTCAAAATATAAACAAATAAAAAAATAAAGGGAAACTGAATTAAAAGATAATAATAATATTACAATAGCCCAGAATCTGTGCCCCAAAGGTTCTAGGAATAACCTTTAGGACCTAATTCAGCAATAGGGAGATGAGGACCCATCCCACAACTATGTCACCTTTAGACATGAACTTGGTGGGATCAATGCTATCTAGAAATAGTGCTAAATTTGACCCTATTTTTCACTGAGTCCAAAGAGGTATAAGAAATACTGTGGGACTTCTGGGCTGCAGAATAGAAGCAGGCGACTTTCTCTCCTTACCAACTGATATAGCATACTTCCAAAGGACAAAAAAACAAATCTGGATGAAAGAAGGGACCCTACAATAGGGCACAGTATCAAAGGTACATGGGATTTGGGCACTTTCACTCTATAAAGGGGGGAAATAAATCCTGTCAAAATGCAAGCAGATCAACCCTCCCCATCTCACCCACAGTATCAGAGTCAGAGGCTGCGCTCCAGAGTTAGAGTGAGTGGGGGGCATAAAATCTAGCTCCTTGACAACTAACGGACACCACTAAGAGGTTGTCCCTGAAAGCAGCAATACCTAAGATACCAAGAGGCTGGAGAACTTAGACCTTGGACATGAGAGTGGGGCTGAGAGAGGCAGTAGCAGCACCCAGTGCACTCAGACTCAGGGGAAAATCTCAGGTGGAGGAGCAAGGGTGGGCCAAGTTCCAGGCTCTGGGCAGCTGGCTAGGACCAAGGGGGCTTGACCCTGAAAACAGCTAGACCAGAGACCCCAGGAGGCTGGAAAGTGAAGACCTTGAGTACGGGATTGGGGCTGAGAGAGATAGCAGCAGCTCTCAGACTCAGGAAAACCTCAGGTAGTGGAGCAAGCATTGCCAGGTTCTGGGCTCTGAGGAGTTGGCCAGGGCCACGGGGGCTTGAACCTGAAAACAGCTAGACAAGAGACCCCAGTAGGGTCCCCAGAGAAGCCAAGAGACACACAAAGTAGCCTTAGGCAAAAACTGTTCCCTGATTCCATACAAACAGAATCAGATTGTCTAACTCAGAATCCTGGCCAAGAAAGCATAATGATGTCAAGCAAGGCCCAAGAAATAAAGAAGAAGACCAAGATAAAATAAACTCTGACACTTGATAACTTCTGTAGAGAAAAAAACCAGAAAACAGAGGAAGGCAAACAATTAAAGACATCCAAAACTTCCCAAAAAAATGAAAATAGGTAACAATATCTTAAAGAGTACAAATCTGAAATAATGAGAAAGATGGAAGAGATATGGTGAGAAAATAACAGTTTAAAGGAGCAGAATTTCACAATTGGAAAGTGAGGCTCAGAAATCAAATCAATTCATAAGCAAATAGAAGACCAGAAATGGTCAAAGCTGGAAGCCTTGAAGAGCTAGATAGACCAGATTGAAAATGACAATTGAAAGATTATATCAAAAAATCTATCTCTAAAGGCTAGAATTGGGCAATGAGAAGCCAATGATCTCACAAGACAACAAGAAATAATAAAGCAAAGTCAAAAGATTGACAAAATAGAAAGAAACAGGAAATATCTCAATGAGAAGTTAATAGATCAAGAAAACAGGTCTAGAAGAGGCAAATTGAGAATTATTGGTTTTCTGGAAAAATCAGAAACAAGTAGAAACCTAGATAACATATTAAAAGAAATTATCCAACAAAACTGCCTCGATGTCCTGGAACAAGAGGGCAAAATAGACATTGAAAGGATCCATAGATCACCCTCCACACTAAATCCTCAGAAGGCAATGCCCAGGAATATAATAGCCAAAATTCAAAAGCTTCCAAGTTAAGGAGAAAATTTACAAGAAGCCAGAAATAGATGATTCAGATATCAAGGAACATCAATCAGGATTACACAGGACCTAGCAGCCTCCACACTACAAGACCTCCAAGCCTGGAACGTGATATTCAGAAAGGCAATGGAATTGGTTCTACAACCAAGGATCACCTACCCATCAAAACTGACTATATACTTCCAGGGGAAAATACGGACATTAAACAAGATAGAAGATTACCAAGCATTTGCACAGAAAAGACCAGGATTAAATGGAAAGTTTGATATCCAACCACAAAAACAAAGAGAAACATGAAAAGGTAAATAACAAAGAGAGGGGAAAAAAGAAAACTCTGACCTTTAAATTGCCTTCTTCAAAGGCTTCAAAAAGATCAAATTATTTGTACTTCTATATGGAGAAATATTATCTATAATTCTAAAAAGTTGTACTCACTATTATAGTAAATACAAGTAATAAGGACAGGTTGTAGTACTAAATAGTCTAAGATGATATGGGGGGAAAGGATGTGGGGGGAATAGAAGATGGCACCAAGAGTAACTTGAAGGAATAAGAAATATAGGATAATTTATACCACACAAAGAAGGCATCGGAAGGGGAGGGGAGGAATACTATTATAAGAAGGAGAGGAAGAGAGCATAAAAGGAAATACTTAAACATTACTCTCAGTGGAATTAATCTTGAGAGAAAAGAGTAGCTAGATCCATTCGGATATCAAATTATATCTAACCGTATGAATAAAGTCAGAAGAAATAAACCAACGAGGGCAGGGGTGGGGAGTTATTAAAGGGAGGGGAAGAGAGTGGGGAGTGACTTAAAAATAATAAAAGGGGAAGGGAGGGTATGGAAAGGGTAGTAAACTAAGGGAGGGGACAAGGGGGATTGATTTAAAACAAACCACTGCTTTAAAAGAAATACTGTAAGAAGAAGGGGTAGAACTAGGAGAGGATATCAAAATGCTAGGGAATACACAGCTAAAAATTATAACTCTGAATATGAATGGGATGAACTCGGTTATAAAACAGAAGCAAAGAGCAGAATGGATTAGAATACAAAATGCTACCATATGTTGTCTACAAGAAACACACATGATGCAGGTGGACATACAAAAGGTTAAGGTCAAGGGTTGGAGTAAAATCTTTTGGGCTTCAACCCAGAAATAGAAGGCAGGAGTGGCAATGATGATTTCTAATAAAGGCAAAGTACAAATAAATCTGATTAAAAGAGATAGCAAATGTAATTACATCATGAAAAAAGGCAGTATAGATAATAAGGAAATATCAGTACTCAACATGTACACACCAAATAATATAGCATCCAAATTTCTAAAGGAGAAACTGGCAGAGATCAAGGAGAAAATAGATAGCAAAACCATAATAGTGGGAGATCTAAATATTCCTCTATCAGATCTAGATAAATCAAACCAAAAAATAAATAAGAAAGAGGTAAGAGAGTTGAATGAAATCCTAGAAAAATAAGTTAATACATATGTGGAGAAAACTAAATGAGGACAAAAACAAATACACCTTCTTTTCAGCTGCACATGGTACATTTACAAAGATTTTCCATGTACTAGCACATAGAAACATGGCAAAGAAATACAAAAGAGCAGAAATAATAAATGTAAACTTTTCATATCATAATGCAAGAAAAATAATATTTAGTAAGGGCAAATGGGCAGGCAAATCAAAAACTAATTGGAAATTAAATAATATGATTCTGCAGAATAAGATAGTTAAAGAAGAAATCATAAAAAACAATTAATAATTTCATTCAAGAGGATGACAATGATGAGACTTCTTTCCAAACTATATGGGATGCAGCTAAAGCAATACTCAGCGGGAAATTTATATCATTGAATGCATATAAAAACAAATTAGAGAAGGCAAAGATCAATGAACTGGACATGCAAATATAAAACTAGAAAGGGACCCTACACCAAGGTAAATTCAAAATGGGTGCATGAATTGAATATAAAGAGGGAAACTATAATTAAGTTAAGTGAACACAGAAGAGTATACTTGTTAGATCTCTGGGAAAAGAAAGATTTTAATACCAAGCAAGAGTTAGAGAAAATTACAAAATGTAAAATAAATTATTTTGATTATATAAAACTAAAAAGCTTTTGTACAAACCAAAACAATGTAGCCAAGATCAGAAGGGAAACAACAAACTGGGAAAAAATCTTTATAACAAAAAACTCTGACAAGGGTCTAATTACTCAAATATATAAGGAGTTAAATCAATTGTATAAAAAAATCAAGCCATTCCCCAATTGATAAATGGGCAAGAGACATGAATAGGCAATTTTCAGGTAAAGAAATCAAAAGTATCAATAAGCACATGAGAAAGTGTTCTAAATCTCTAATAATTAGAGAAATGCAAATCAAAACAACTCTGAGGTATCACCTCACACCTAGCAGAATGGCTAAAATGAAAGAAGGGGAGAGTAATGAATGTTGGAGGGGATATGGCAAAATTGGGACATTAATGCATTGCTGGTGGAGCTGTGAACTGATCCAACCATTCTGGATGGCAATTTGGATCTATGCTCAAAGGGCTATAAAAGATTGCCTACCCTTTAATCCAGCCATACCATTGTTGGGATTGTACCCCAAAGAGATCATAGATAAACAGACTTGCATGAAAATATTTATAGCCTCGCTTTTTGTGGTGGCATAAAACTGGAAAATGAGGGGATGTCCTTCAATTGGGGAATGGCTGAACAAATTGTTGTATATGCTGGTGATGGAATATTATTGTGCTAAAAGGAATAATAAACTGGAGGAATTCCATGTGAATTGGAAAGACCTCCAGGAATTGATGCAGAGTGAAAGGAGCAGAGCCAGAAGAACACTGTACACAGAGACTGATATACTCTGGTAAAATAGAATGTAATGGACTTCTGTACTAGCAGCAATGCAATGACCCAGGACAATTCTGAGGGATTTATGGAAAAGAATGCTACCCACATTCAGAGGAAGAACAGTAGGAGAGGAAACACAGAAGAAAATCAACTGCTTGAATACATGGGTTGATGAGGACATGATTGGGGATCGAAAGTACCACACCAATGCAACTATCAACAATTTGGAAATAGGTCTTGATTAATGATGCATGTTAAAACCAGTGGAAATGCATATTGGCCAGGGGAGGGGAGGGGTCGGGGGGTGAAGGGGAAAGTAAGAGCATAAACCATGTACCATGTTAACTATTCTAAAATATAAATATTAATAAATGTTTAAAATAAAAAAAAATAAAAAATAAAATAAAAAAAAAACAGAAAGGGAACAAATTAAAAGTCCCCAACAAAAACTAAATTAGAGATCATAAAAATCAAAGGAGAAATCAATAAAATTGAAAGTAAAAGAACTATTGAATTGATAAATAAGACTAGAAGCTCCTACTTTGAAAAAATAAATAAAATTAGCAAAGTACTGGTCAATTTAAATAAATAAAAGAAAGAAGAAAATCGAATTACCAGTATCAAAGATTAAAAGGGACACCTCACTTCTAATGAAGGGGAAATTAAGGCAATCATTAAAAAATTATTGCCCAATTATATGGTGATAAATATAGCAGTCTAGGTAAGATGGATGAATATTTACAAAAATATAGATTGCCTAAATTAACAACAGAAGAAATAGAATAGTTACGTAATCTCATATAAGAAAAAGAAATTGAACAAGCCATCAAAGAACTCCCTAAGAAAAAATCACCAGGAAAGGTGGATTCACAAGTGAATTCCATCAAACCTTCAAAGGACAACTAATTCTAATACTATACAAACTATATGACATAAGCAAAGAAGGAGTTCTACCAAACTCTTTTTATGACACAAATATGGTACCGATCCCAAAGCCAGGTAGATAAAAATCATAGAAAGAAAATTACAGACCAATCTCCCTAATGAACATAGATGCAAAAATCTTAAATAGAATATTAGCAAAGAGATTCCAGCAAGTAATTGAAGGTATCAAAATAGGCAATGAGGAGACCAAGCAAACATTCTTTGCAGATGATATGATGGTCTACTTAAAAAATCCTAGAGATTCTAAAAAGTTAGTGGAAATAATCAACAACTTTAGCAAAGTTGCAGGATACAAAATTAACACACATAAATCATCAGCATTTCTTTGAATTCCCAAAACATCACAGCAGGATGATTTAGAAAGAGAAATTCCATTTAAAATCACCCATTATAATATAAAATACTTAAGAATCTATCTTCTAAGAAAAACACAGGAATTATAAGAACACAAGTATGAAACACTTTCCACCCAATTAAAACTGGATCTATACAATTGGAAAAACATTGATTGCTCATGGTAGGATGAGCTAACATAATAAAAATGGCATCCTACACAAATCAATTTACTTATTTAATGCTATGCCTATCAAACTACCAAAAAACTTTTTTTCTGAATTAGCAAAAAACTATAACAAAGTTTATTTGGAAGAACAAAGGACCAGGAATATCAAGGGAAATAATGAAAAATATGAAAGAAGATGGCCTAGCAGTACCAGATCTTAAACTGTACTACAAAACAGTAGTCATCAAATCAATATGGTACTGGCAAAGAGACAGAAAGGAAGATCAGTGAAATAGAGTAGAGGTAAGCCACCTCAGCAAGACTGTTTTCAATAAACCTAAAGAACCCAAGTTTTGGGACAAACAGCCACTATTTGACAAAACTGCTTGGAAAATTGGAAAACAATATGGGAAAGATTGGGCCTAGATCAATATCTCACACCCTATACCAAGATAAACTCAGAATGGGTGAATGGCTTGAATATAAAGAAGTAAATTATAGGTTAATTGGGTGAGCACAGAATAGTATACTTGTCAGATCTATGGGAAGAGAAAGATTTTATTTACTTATTTTTTAACATTTAGTAATATTCATTTTTAACATGGTTACATGATTCATGCTCCCACTTTCCCCTTCACCCCCCGCAATCCCCCCACCCATGGACAATGCTCATTTTCACTGGTTTTAACATGTGTCATTGATCAAGACCTATTTCCAAATTGTTGATAGTTGCATTGGTGTGGTAGTTTCGAGTCTACATCCCCAATCATGTCTGCCTCAACCCATGTGTTCAAGCAATTGTTTTTATTATATGTTTCCTCTCTTGCAGTCCTTCCTCTGAATGTGGGTAGCATTCTTTACCATAAGTTCCTCAGAGCTGTCCTGTGTCATTGCATTGCTGCAGGTACAGAAGTCCATTGCATTCGATTTTATCATAGTATATCAGTCTCTGTGTACAATGTTCTGGCTCTGCTCCTTTCACTCTGCATCAATTCCTGGAGGTCTTTCCAGTTCACATGGAATTCATCTAGTTTATTATTCCTTTAAGTACAATAGTATTCCATCACCAGCATATACCACAATTTGTTCAGCCATTCCCCAATTGAAGGACATATCCTCCTTTTCCAGTTCTTTGCCACCACGAAAAGCACAGCTATAAATATTTTCGTACAAGTCTGTTTATTTATGATCTCATTGGGGTACAAACCCAACAATGGTATGGCTGGATCAAAGGGCAGGCATTTTTTAATAGCCCTTTGAGCATAATTCCAAACTGCCAGACAAAATGGTTGGATCAGTTCACAACACCACCAGCAATGCATTAATGTCCCAATTTTGCCACATCCCCTCCAGCATTCATTACTCTCCCCTTCTTTCATTTTAGCCAATCTGCTAGGTGTGAGGTGATACCTCACAGTTGTTTTGATTTGCATTTCTCTATTTATTAGAGATTTAGAACTCTTTCTCATGTGCTTATTGATACTTTTGATTTCTTTACCTGAAAATTGCCTATTCATGTTTTTTGCCCATTTATCAATTGGGGAGTGGCTTGATTTTTATACTAGTTATATTAGTTAATATATGCACTCAAAGATATAAATTTCCCCCTGAGTACTGCCTTAGCTGCATCCCACAGAGTTTGGTAGGATGTCTCATCCTTGTAATTCTCTTCAATGAAATTGTTAATTGTTTGTATGATTTCTTCTTTGAATAATTGGTTTTGGAGAATCATATTATTTAATTTCCAATTAGTTTTTGATTTGCCTGTCCATGTGCTCTTACTAATTATTATTTTTATTGCATTATGATCTGAGAAAGTTACAATTATTATTTCTGCTCCTTTGTATTTGTTTGCAATGTTTCTATGCCCTATCCCATGGTCCATCTTTGTGAATGTACCATGTGCAGCTGAAAAGAAGTTGTATTCCTTTTTGTCCCTATTTATTTTTCCCCACATATCAATTAAATCTAATTTTTCTAGGACTTCATTCACATCTCTTACCTCTTTCTTATTTATTTATTTATTCATTTATCCATTTATTTATTTATTTATCTATCTATTTATTTATTTGTTTGTTTGTTTGTTTGTTTGTTTATTTATTTATTTTAAAACCCTTGTACTTTGGTGTATTGTCTCATAGGTGGAAGATTGGTAAGGGTGGGCAATGGGGGCCAAGTGACTTGCCCAGGGTCACACAGCTGGGAAGTGGCTGAGGCCGGGTTTGAACCTAGGACCTCCTGTCTCTAGGCCTGACTCTCACTCCACTGAGCTACCCAGCTGCCCCTCTTATTTATGTTTTTGTTTTATTTATCTAGATCTGAAAGAGAACTCTTTAGATCTCCCACTATTATGGTTTTACTATCTCTTTCCTTCTTGAGCTCTGCCAGTTTCTCCTTTATGAATTTGGATGCATACATATTGAGCAGTGTTATTTCCTCATTGTTTATACTGCCTTTAATCAGGATGTAATGACCTTTCCCTTCTTTTTTAACCATATATATTTTTACTTTGGCTTTGTCTGAAATCATAATAGTCACTCCTGCCTTCTTTTTCTCATTTGATGCCCAAAAGATTTTGCTCAAGCCCTTAACCTTAAATCTGTGTATGTCCACCCGCCTCATATGTGTTTCTTGTAGAGAACATATGGTAGGATTTTGGTTTCTAATCCACTCTGCTTTTTGCTTCTGTTTTATGAGCAAGTTCATCCCATTCACATTCAGAGTTATAATTATCAGTTGTGCATTTGCTGACATTTTTGTATCCTCCCCTAGTCCTACCCCTTCTTCTTACACTATTTCCTTTTAAACCAGTTGTTTGCTTTGAGCCAGTATCCCTTATCCCCTCCCTTGATTAACTTCCCTTTTTACCCCCTCCCTTATTATTCCCCTTTTTATTTTTAAAGGCCTAATGAATTCCCTCCCCCTTCTTCTCCCCTCCCTTTTTTGACCTCCCCACTCTCCTGCTCCCCTTGGTTTATCTCTTCTGACTTTCTCAGAAGGGTTAGATAAGAGTTTTATATCCCAATGGATAATATAGCTACTCTTCCTCTCAGGGGTGATTACACTGAGAGTAACATTTGATTATTACCTCTTAATGCTCTCTTCCTCTCCTTCTTATAATAGTATTTATCCCCATGCCCTCTTTGTGTGTGTAATAGAATATTCTATTTTTCTTATTTACTCAAGTTTCTCTTGGTGTCTCCTACTCTTCATCCCCCTCTTTTCCATCCCCCATATCATCTTTGACCATTTAATATTCCACCCTCTCCCTATGAATCATTCTTCTGATTATTACAACAGTGAATACTATAATAGTGAATAGAGTTCACTACAGAAAATTATACATAGCATTTCTCCACATAGGAATACAGATAATTAGATCTTATTGAAGCCCTTAAAGAGGCAAACTTAAAAATTATGAGTTTTCTTTCTTTCCCGTCTGTTTCTTATTCACCTTTACATGTTTCTCTTGATTTTTGTGGTTGGATATCAAACTTTCCATTTAGTCCTGGTCTTTTCTGTGTAAATACTTGGAAATCTTCAATTTTGTTGAATGCCCATACTTTCCCCTGGAAGTATATAGTCAGTTGTAATAGGTAGTTGATCCGTGGTTGAAGAAAAAGATTTTAAAAGCAAGCAAGAGTTAGAAAAAATTACAAAATATACTATAAACATTTTGAATACATTAAACTAAAAAGTTTTTGTACAGACAAATCCAATGCTACCCAAATTAGAAAGGAAACAACAAATTTGGAAAAAAGTCTTTATAAAAAAACTTAGATGAAGGTCTAATCACTCAAATATACAAGAAGCTTAATTAATTGCACAAAAAATCAAGGAATGTCCCAGTCAATAAATGGACAAGGGACATGAATATGTAATTCTCAGTTAAAGAAATAAAAAAATATCAATAAGTACATGAGAAAGTGTTCTAAATCTCTAATAATTAGAGAAATTCAAATCAAAACAGCTCTGAGGTGTCACCTCACATCTAGTAGATTGGCTAAAATGGCAGCAAGGGAGAGTAATGAATGTTGGAAGGGATGTGGCAAAATTGGGACATTAATTCATTGCTGGTGGAGTGTGAACTGATCTAACCATTCTGGTGGCAATTTGTAACTATGTTCAAAGGACTTTAAAGGGCTATCTGCCTTTTGATCCTGCCATAGCACTGCTTGGATTATACCCCAAAGAGATAATAAGGAAAAAGACTTGTACAAAAATATTGATAGCCTTATTCTTTGTGGTGGCAGAAAATTGGAAAATGAGAGAATGTCCTTTGATTGGGGAATGGCTGAACAAATTGTGGTATCTGTTGGTGATGGAATACTATTTTGCTCAAAGGGGTAAAGAACTGGAAGAATTCCATGTGAACTGGAATAACCTCCAGGAATTGATGCAGAGTGAAAGGAGCAGATCCAGAAGATATAACTCTAGTCCAACTATCAATAATTTGGAATTAGGTCTTGATCAATGATACATATAAAACCAAGTGGAATTGTGCGTCGGCTAAGTGGGGTTAGGGAGGCTTGGGGGAGAGGGAAAGGTCATGAAATATGTAACTAGGAGAAAATATTCAAAATTTTAAAAAAGACTGTGCCCTTGAGGCACTGGAAGCAAGAAAATGAGAGTATTTTTTGATTACTATGTTTCTAACCAAATAGCCTATTGTAAAAAATGAACTGATGTTAATTGATTACATAGAACTGTGATGCTAGTTACTGGTGGTTAATTGTGGGGGAAACAAACCTACAATGAAATTTGGACCTTATAATATTGGATACCCCGATACCCTAAGAGCACCTCTATCCTTGCCCTAGAATAATGAGGTCGGGGGAAAATCTACTATGTGAACTCTTTGATTATGATCCCTGCTTTACAGTGGAGGAAAGTAAACCTCAATGAGGTGACATAATTCACACAAAGCTATATAGGTAGTAAATTTAAAAAATGGAATTAGAACCTAGGGTGTTGTTATTGTTGTCCTTTATATGTTTGGTTGTTTTTTCATTTCATGTTCAAAGTCTATCATTCTATTTTTTTATTTATTTTTTTTAAACCTTTGTACTTCGGTGTATTGTCTTATAGATGGAAGATTGGTAAGGGTGGGCAATGGGGGTCAAGTGACTTGCCCAGGGTCACACAGCTGGGAAGTGGCTGAGGCCAGGTTTGAACCTAGGACCTCCTGTCTCTAGGCCTGACTCTCACTCCACTGAGCTACCCAGCTGCCCCCTATCATTCTCTTTTTGAACTTCATATCTTAGTTTACATTTCATAATCTGCATCTTGACTTAGTCAACTCCTTCAGAATTTGGAAAGTGTAATGAGGTTATAGTTTCTTACCTGAACTCTAGTGAATGAACATTTTTCACAAAAGAAGTATAAGCAACACCTGTATAATCCATTTTCTGATTATTTTTCCAAATTGAACACTTATCAAGGCATTTTACAATTCTTTCCTTGACTCTAAAGAAGAGATAAGGTATGCTGAAAAAAATTATAAGAACTATGATGATATATTGATCTGGAATATTTTCTCATTTGGAAAATTCCAGAAATTAAAGGAAAAATAAAAAAATCTACACCTCCCATCCCCCTTTTAAATTCAGTTGTTTTGACAAAATGTGGCCTTGAGAAGCCTGAGGTTCAACTAATAGTAAAATATATTTCTATATTAGTGCCTTAGGGACTCTAAGCTACTTGGCTGAGTAACCTTTATATTTGAGGACTTTTAAAGTTCATCACCAAGAAAGAGTGAGAGGACAGGAACATAAAGTTTATACTACGGATTTCCCTCTTGGCTTACATGTAAACACAAATGAAAGGTTAGGGAGAGCCTACTTAGGAACTTGATTGGGAATTAGTCCTTGAGCAGAGAAAGTCTCATCAAGAAATATTCAAAACAGAATTTAAATGATGTTTATTATTCACAAAATCTTAGGCATAAAAATTCAAAATTCTGTTGAGTCCAACTTCTCTACTAGCAATAATGCGATGATCCAGGACAACTATGTGGGACCTATGAAAAATAATGCTATTCACATTCAGAGGAAGAACTATGGGAGTAGAAACACAAAACAAAAACAACTGGCTGATCATATGGTGGATGGGGATATAATTAGGGATATTGACTCAAAATGAGCACCTTAGCACAAATATCAATAATATGGAAATAGGTCTTGATCAATGACATATGTAAAACCCAGTGGAATTGTGTGTTGGTTATTGGAGGGGGTGGGGAACATGAATCCTATGACCATGGAAAAATGTTTTAAATTAATTAAATGAAATTTTAAAATAAAAAAGTGTTAAGATATATATATATATATATATATATAAAGAAATTGAGTCCAACCCCTCTTTTCTGTAGATGAGGAAGCTGAGATCTAGAGCAGAAGCAGTTGATCAGTAAGTGATGATTCTAGAAAAGTCACTTAACTTGCTTATGCCTGGCTTCTTCATTTGAATATGAAATTGACTCAATAGCCTGTAAGATCCTTCAATCTCTAACTCTATAGTCCTTTAACATGACACTCAGCTAGTAAGTTTAGAAATAGGAATAAAATTAGTGCTTTAAAAATGTATTGGTTCTAAGGCAAAAGAGTGGTAAGGGATAGGCAATGGGAATTAAGTGACCTCCCCAGAATTACACAGGTAGGAATTGTCCGAGGTCAGATTTGAAACCAGGACTTCCTATCTCTTGGCCTGGCACTCAATCCACTGAGCCACCCAGCTGCCCCCCAATTCAGTGTTTTGTTTTGTTTTATAAAAAGGCATGATCAGGGAGGAGTCAAGATGGTGACTTAGAAGCAGCAAAAGTTGATTCCTCTGTGAAAACCCTTCCACACCAATCTAAAATAAAATGTTTCAAGGGGGACAGAAAACAAAATCCAACAAGAACACAGACCTTAGTGACCCTCCTGCTTGATTCAACTTTAAAGGTACACAGAGAAGCTAGAATTCTCCAGTTTAAGGAAAACAAAGAAGGAAGGTCCCAGGGCACTTCACCTACCTATTATGCTGAGACTCTGGCAGCTGGTGAAATCTCAGGGCAAGGGATGCAACCTGGACAGAGAGCTTTGCTACCATAACTACGTGAAGCTCAAGGCTCTCACCACAGCTGGCAAAGAGGCAGCTGGAGGAGATAAGTGGAAAAGAGAACAGGCTTGTTGCAGCCTTTAGCCACTACTCTTTCATCTTGGTCCTCTGCCTCTGGAAACTTTGGCCTTAGGGCACATTCAGCTCTGCAGAACAGCTCAAATGGCTTAATCTAGTTTATCAATACTGCTGTAAAGAAGTCTCCAGAGGGTAGAGTCCTCAGTCTCATGGAGCTGGCAGAAAACCAGAGGAGCAAGGGTGTAGAATGGAGAGAGAGCCAGGTTCTCTAGTGGGACAGAGCACTGGGTCACTCTTGCTTAATTCAACCTGAAAGGTACAGAGATGAAGTCAAATTCTTGGGTATAAGGGAATGATCCCACACCCCTCCCCCACTTACTATGCTGAAACCCATAGTAGAAAATCATCTGATTGGGATCCCAATGCAAAGGCAGCAACCCCAACATAGTACCTTGGTAACACCATGAGAAGCTTAAGGCTCTTATGGGGAGCTGGCAGGGAAGAGGCTGGCAAAAAGGAATAGAGAACTGGACTAAAGGCAATTTCCTTTAGTCTTCGTATCTTCACTTTCATCCTCAGCCTCTCCTGGCAGCAGGGCCTCAGGGCATAATAATACAATAATACAACAATCAGCTCCATCAGCCTAATGCAGTTAATCAGTTGAGCAGAGAAGAAGTACCTTCAGGCCAGAAAGGCCCATACTCATAAATCCAGCAAATAAACAGAGGGGCAAAAATACAGGCAATTTAGGAGGGGGGAAAGAAGGAAAAAAGGAAAAAAAATATGAGTAAACAGAAAAGGAAATTACAATCAACAGCTTCTATCTGGGCAATGAACAAAAAAGAAATGGAACAGAGGAGGACCAAATACCACCAAGAAAAAACTCAGGAACTACAGCAAATTGGACCCAGGCTTTAGAAGACCTCAAAACACAATTCCAAAAACAATTAAGAGAGGCTAAAGAAAATTAGGAAAATAACTTAAAAAGCAAAACAGGTCATGTAGAAACAGAGTCACATGAACTAAAACAAGAAAAGAGTGTCTTGAAAGCCAACATTTACCAGCTCAAAAATGAGGCAAAGATAGTAAAAGATGAAAATAATGACCTACAAAGAAAAATAGATCAAAAGGAAAAGGAAGATCAAAAAGCCAGGGCTAAAATTCAGTCTTAAAAAATTAGAATTTAACAAGTAGAAGGGAATGACTTCACAAAACATCAAGAGTATATAACAAAATCAAAAGAATGAAAAATTCAGGAAAATATGAAACATTTCATTGATAAAACAGACCTGGAAAATAGACGCAGGAGAGAGAATTTAAGAATTATTGGATTACCAGAAAATCATGATCAAAGAAGAAGCCAGGGCATCATTATACAAGAAATTATCCAAGCAAACTGTCTTGATATTTTTGAACAAGAAAATAGAGATTGAAAGAATCTATGGATCATCTCCTGCATTAAGTCGCCAATTCACAATGCCCAGTAATGCTGTAGCCAAGTTCAAGAACTTCTAAACCAAGGAAAAGATATTACAAATACTAATAAGAAATAATTCAGTTATCATGCAGCCATAGTCAGAATTACACAGGACCTGGATGTATGCACACTGAAGTACCAGAAGGCATGGAATATAACATTCCTGAAAGGAAGGAAATTGGGTCTAAAACCAAGAATCAACTACATGGCAAATATGATTATATTCTTTCAGGGGAAAGTGTGGTCATTTAATAAAATAGAACATTTCCAAGCATTCATGAAGAAAAGACCAGACATAAACAGAAACTTTGATGCCCAAATATAGAACTTAAAAGAACCACCAAAAAGTATTGACGAAAGAGGAAAAAAATTATGGAACCCAATAAGTTCAAATGATTTGTATTACTATATGAAAAGATGATATTGGCAACTCTTAAAAATTGTCATTAACATGTGAGTTAGCTAGAAGAAGTATACCTAGAGGTAACAGTGAAAATTGTATAGGATGATATGTCAGAAAATATTAAAAACTATGAGTAAAAAAGAGGATAGTATTAAGAGAAATGGGAAAAGAGAGAAAAAGGGGTAAATTTATATTTCATAAATAAGTGCATGGAGGAGGGGGAAGATAAATACAATGGAAGAGAAGAAGATATTGATAGCAGGTAATGCATGAATCTTAAACTCAGTGGAATTCACTCATAGAGGGAAGAACTGTCAGATCCATTTGGGAAGAGGATTATATCATGACATATAGAAAAGTAAATGTATTATAAACAGACTGGTGGGGAGGTGTAGAAGTCAGAAATAAACAGTTTAATTTGTAAATCCTATCAGATCCAGCTATAGCTGATGATTATAACTAATTGATGACTCCTTTCATTATCAAAAATTTTTCCTGTGTAATAAATCATTTTAATTTAAAGAAAAGGGGGAAATATGGGGGAAGATAATAAGAGAATAGATAAAAATCTGAGACTCCTCTTTTGACCCCTTTTGTGATTTCTTATTGAAAAGTATTGTGGCCTTATTGAAAAGCTTTAAGTTCCTAGCAAACCTGAATTTAAGAGGTTAACATGCTCCCCCTTTTGCAGGTGCTTGGTATAGCCAAGGCCAAAACCTTAGCAGGGGCAATTCAACCCTGAGAAAAATATTCCCCAACTTGGCTTTCTGATAAGAACCCAGTCAAAATTCATCTTTGGCCTTGTTCTATTCTGAAGCCAATGAGACCTTTTTTGTTTTGATATGACATAATTTGTAACTTTTGTGCATCTGCGAAGTTTTGGGGGGGTTCTTTTGTGTGAAATGAATCTTGAAATAAATATAATAAACTCCATGCTCCAGGAGAGAGAACTGGAAGCATGAGCTAAAAAGATGTTCAGTGTCCTTTATTTCCTTATCAACTAAACTGTCCTTATCAGATTATCAGAGATGATAAATAGATCTCAAGAGGGAGAGGAGCAATACAAGGGAGAGAGAGGTGCAGGGGTTGTTTAAAAGGGACTATAGTAAGAATGTAATAATAAGAAGGGAAGGGTGGGAAGGAGATTAGGAAGGGGAAAGGGTGGAGACTGACTAAATGGGAAAAGTAGAAGGGCATATTAAGAGGGATAAGAGAAAAGGTAGAATCACAGGAGAAAATCACAATGGAGGAAAATAAACATACAGTAATCATAAGGAAACAGATAGCAGAGTGAATTAAAAAACAAAATCCTAACATGATGTCTACAAGAAACACACTTGAGGCAGGTAGACATACACAGGTTAATGGTAAGAGGGTTGAACAGAATTTACTGGACTGCAACATAGCCAAAGAAGGCAGGAGTAGCAATTATGATCTCAGACAAAGCTAAAGCAAAAGTAGATCTCTTTAAAAGAGATAAGGAAAATAATTATATCTTAATTAAAGGCAGTATAAATAATTAAGAAACATCAGTACTCAACATATACACAACAAATGGTATAAATTCAGATTTTGAAAGGAGAAATTAAAGGAACTTAAGGAGGAAATAGATAGTAAAACCATACTGATGAGGGACCTCAATCTTCCCCTATCAGAATTAGATAAATAAAAAAATAAGAAAGAAGCAAGGGAAGTGAATTAAATATTAGAAAACTTAGAGCTAATAGATATGTGGAAAAAATAAATAGGGATAAAAAGGAATATGCATTCTTTTCAGCAATGCATGGCACATATACAAAGATTGACAACATACTAGGGCATAAAAACATTGCAAAAAATGTAGGAGAACAGAAATAATGAATGTAATTTTTTCAGACTATAATGCAATAAAAATCATAATCAATAAGGGCTTGTGGAAAGGCAAATTTAAAATTAATTTGAAACTAAATAATCTAATTTTTCAAAATTGGTTGGTCAAAGAACAAATGAAAGACACAATTACTGATTTCATTGAAGAAAATGACATTGAGGAAGCAACATCTCAAAATATATGGGATGCAGCCAAAGCAGTATACAGGGGGAAATATATCTATATATCAAATACACATATCAATAAGAAGGGAAGAGATCAACAAATTGGGCATGTAACTTAAAAAATTAGATCTAATACAAATTAAAAATCTCCAGAAAAAAACAAATTGGAAATCCTAAAAATCAAAGGAAAATTTAATAAAGTTGAAAGTAAAAGAACTATTGAACTAATAAGATTAGGAACTGATACTTCAAAAAAACAAATAAAATAGATGAAGTACTGCATAATCTAATGAAAAAAAGGAAAGAAGAAAATCAAATGAACAGTATCAAAGATGAAAATGAAGACTGTATGTGTAATGAAGAGGAAATTAGAATAATTATTTAGAACTATTTTGCTCAACTACATGACGATAAATATGAAAATCTAGGTGAAATGGGTGAATATTTACAAAAATATAAATTGCCTAGATTAACAAAAGAAGAAGTAGAATACTTAAACAGTACCATCTCAGAAAAAGAAAATGAACAAGCTTTCAAGGAGCTTTCTAAGAGAAAAATTCCCTGGGCCAGAGGGATTTAAAACTGAATTCTATCAAACATATAAAGAACAACTAATCCCAATATTATACAAACTATTTCACAAAATAAGCAAAGAAGGCATTTTTATCAAATTCATTTTATGACACAAATATAGCAATGATTCCAAAGCCATGTAGACCAAAAACAGAGAAAGAAAAGTACCGACCAAACTCCTTGATGAACATAAATGCAAAAATCTTAAATAGAATAATAACAAAAAGACTCTAGCAAGTTATAATGAGGATTATTCACTATGACCAGTTGGGATTTATACTAGAAATGCAAGGAGGCTTTAATATTAGGAAAACCATGCATATAATTGGCCATATCAATAACAAAAACAACAAAAATCACATGATTATCTCAATAGATGCAGATAAAGCCTTTGACAAAAGACAGCACCCATTGGTATTGATAACACTAGAAAGTATAAAAATAAAAGGCTTTTCCTAAAAATAATAAACAATATATATTTAAACTATCAGCAAGCATCATCTGCAAAGGGGTTAAGTTAGAAGCCTTCCCAATATGATCAAGAGTGAATCAAGGATGCCCATTATAACCTCTATTATTTAACATCATACTATAAATGCTAGCAGTAGCAATTAGAGAAGAAAAAGAAATTGAAAGGATTAAAGTAGGCAATGAGGAAACTAAGCTATCACTCTTTGCAGATGATATGATCGTCTACTTAAAGAATCCTAGAGAAACAACTTTAAAGTTAGTTGAAATTATCAACAACTTTAGCAAAGTTGCAGTATACAAAATAAACCCACATAAATCTTCAGCATTGTTATATATGTCCAAAACAACTCAGCAACAAGAATTAGAAAGAGAAATTACATTTAATTTGTTTTAGTCATGTATCCTTTTTTCTTCTTTAGAAAAATTTTTCATGGTTACATGATTCATGTTCTTACTTTCCCCTTCACCCCCCTTTTACCCCTCCCCCATAGCCGACGTGCATTTCCACTAGTTTTAACATGTGTCATCTTTCAAGATCTATTTCCATATTATTGGTAGTTGCATTGATGTGGTCCTTTTGAGTCTACATCCCCCATCATGTCCTCATCAACTTATATGTTCAAGCAATTGTGTTTCCACTCTTGTAGTTCTTCCTCTGAATGTGGGTAGTGGAGAAATTCCATTTAAAATCAACTTAGGCAACATAAAATATTTAGGAATCTATTTACCAAGACAAAAACAGAAATTCTATGAACACAATTACAAAACACACCACACAATTAAAACTAGATCTAAATGATTGGAATAACATTAATTGCTCATGGGTAGGATGAGCTGATATTATAAAAATGACAATCCTGCTATACCTATCAAACTACCAAGAAACTTTTTTTTACTGAATTAGAAAAAAATTATGACAAAGTTCATTTAGTAGAAGAAAAGATCAAGAATATCAACGGAAGTAATGAAAAAAAGTGAAGGATGGGTGCTTAGCAGTACCAGTTCTTAAACTGTACTATCAAGCAGTGGCCATCAAAACAGTATGGTAGTGGCTAAGAGATAGAAGGGAGGATCAATGGAATAGATTTGGGGTAAGTGACGTCAGCAAAACAGTGTATGATAAACGCAAAGAGCCCAACTTTTGGGACAAAAATCCACTATTTGACAAAAACTGCTGGGAAAATTGGAAAACAGTATGGGATACATTAGGTTTAGTTCAACATCTCACACTTTACACAAAGATAAATTCAGAATGGGTGAATGACTTGAACATAAATAAGGAAACTCTAAGCAAATTAGGTGAACATAGAATAGTATGTGTGCCAGATCAGGGGAAATGAAAGAATTTAGGACGAAGCAATGATAGAGAACATTGCAAAATGTAGAAGAATAACTTTGATTACATTAAATTGAAAATTTTTTGTAGAAACAAAACAAATGTAACCAAAATTAGAAGGGAATCAACAAAATCTAAAAAAAATCTTCATAATAAAACCTCTGATAATGGTTTAATCTCTCAAAATTAAAGGAGCTATGTCAATTGTACAAAAAAAAAATAAGTCACTCCCCAATTGATAGATGGGCAAGGGACATGAATGGGAAGTTTTCAAATATAGAAGTCAAAACTATCAATCAGCACATGAAAATGTTCTCTAAGTCTTTCATAATTAGAGAAATGCAATCAAATTAATTCTTAGGTACCACCTCATACCTAGCAGATTGGTCAATATGACAGTAAAGGAAAATAATAAATATTGGAGGGGATGTGACTAAATTGGGACACTAATACACTGCTGGTGGACTTGTGAACTGATCCAACCATTCTGGAAGGCAATTTGGATCTATGCTCAAAGAGATTTAAATGACTGCCTGTCCTTTGATCCAGGCACAACATTTTTGTGTTTGTGCCCCAAAGAGATAATAGGGGAAAATTATTATGCAAAAATATTCATAGCTGCACTCTTTGTAGTGATAAAGAACTGGAAAATGAGGGAGGTGTCCATCAACTGGGGAATGGCTAAAACCATTGTGGTCTCTGATAGTGATGGAATATTATTGTGTTGAAAGGAATACTGAACTGGATGAATTCCATGTGAACTGGAAAAAGCCTCCATAAATTGATGCAGAGTGAAAGGAGGAGAACCAGAAGAACATTGTATAGAGAGACTGATACACTGTGGCACAATCGAATGTAATGGGCTTTTCTCCTAGTAGCAACGCAATGATCCAGGACAATACTTAGAGACTTATGAGAAAGAATGCTATCCACATCCAGAGAAAGAACTGTGAGAGTAGAAATGGAGAAGAAAAACATGTTCTTAATCTCATAGTTCGATGGGTATATGATTGGGGATGCTGACTTTGAATGATCAGTCTCTTACAAATATTAATGATATGGTAATAGGTTTTGAACAATGACAAGTATAAAATCAATTGGAATTCCTTATTGTCTCCAGGAGGGGGAAGGGAGTAGGGGAGGGAAAAAACAAATTATGTAATCATGGAAAAATATTCTAAATTAATAAATAAAAAATTTAATTAAGATAAAAAAGACAAGATTACTGCATATTATATTCCTGGTGCGTATGTACAGAAAAAACCACTTGGATTTTTACAGAAGGCAGTATTGGATAGTAGATGGATGCCATCCTTGGAGTCAGCTAGACATAGGGTATATCTCATCTGACACATGCACACTCATGATGCAATGGGCAAATTATTCATCTTCTCAGTGTCTCTAGAAATTCTACAAGATTACAAATTATAAAGCAGTCACCAATATGTATCTGTAGGGTGGTTTTGGGTTCTAAATTAGGAGAAGGCTATACAAATGAAATGAAACTTGAAGACAGAATACATATTAAGATTTACAAATAGTTTTCCTCAGCATAATTCTGTAAGAAGTCAGAACCAAAATGGAAGTGCATAGGCAATAATTCTGCTGAATGCTTCCAGCACTCCTCCAAACAACTTTAAAATAATGTCTCAAATCAAATTTTGGAGTGGTAGAGCAAACAAGAGGTAAGAGAGAGACTCCTTGCCTAAGACAATTTAAAAGGTCCACAGGAGATGCCTGTAACTCCACGAAAGCAGGACTAGACCACAGCAGGAAATATAATGGTGGGTTTTGGATACAGTCATGGTAGCAGCAGCAACAGCAACTCTGGGAGCTCTCAGCCCAGAAACAGTAAGAGTGTGAAACAACTGGACAAAAAGAGATACAGGATATTGATTACTGACACTGAGTGTAACTGGAACTAATTTGCAACTCTCTTGTCAATATGCAGATCTATATCACAGTTCCAAGAATGGAACATGTATAATAGGTCACAAGGGAATAGGGGTTCTGGTCATCGTTCCAGGACTAAGAGGAGCATTAACAATTATGATTGCTAAGGATCAGAATATCTGGTCACAATTTTAGGATCAAAAGGAACAGTACTTGTACCTCAAGGGAACATGAGTTCTTCCTGCATAAAGACCAGAAGAAAAGCCACCACACCTCTGCCAGCATCATAACACTTTGGAAACTCTGAAAATTAAAGACCTTCAGAACATACTCCAAAAACTGCAACACAAACAAAAATTTAAGACTGGCATAGTGACTACCCACTTGCCAGGTGAGCAGTGTCCAATGAAACATAAAGTTAAGAGTGAAGAAATAGTCTAGGAAAATGTACAAACAACAACAACAAAAGAATTTAGCCACAGAAGGGCACTATAGTAGCAAGGAAGATAAAGACATAAATTTAGAAGAAGACAGAAAAGTGAAAACAGTTATGAATAAAACCTCAAAAAAAGATGCTAATGGTACCCATACCAGTAAAAATTCCTTAAAAATATAAAGAGATAAGAGTGATAGAGGGAAAGAATGGGGAAAATGAAAGTGATGCAAGAAAATTATGAAAAGAAAATAAACAACTTGGTAAAATAGACACCAAAATTTTTGAAAAAGGTCTACTTAAAAAAACATGATTGACCTATTTTTAAAAGAAGAACACAGGGGCAGCTGGGTAGCTCAGTGGATTGACAGCCAAGCCTAGAGACGGGAGGCCCTAGGTTCAAATCTGACCTTAGACACTTCCCAGCTGTGTGACCCTGGGAAAGTCACTTGACTCCCATTGCCTACCCTTATCACTCTTCTACCTTGGAGCCAATATGCAGTATTGAAGCCAAGACAGAAAATAAGGATTTAAAAAATAATTTTAAAAATAATAAAAGAAGAACACAAACTCACTGAAAAAAGAACTTCTTAAAAATCAGAAATGTCCAAATTGGGGATGTGCGGAGTACAAAAACTCACTGAAGGAAACAATTCCTTTTTAAATAGAATTTGGCAAGTGTAAACTATCTCCAGAAGACATCAAGAAATAATAAACCAAAGTCAAAGGAATGGAAAACATGGAAGAAAACATGAAATATATCATAAGAAAAACAACTGACCTAGATTATAGTTCAAGAAGAAATTGGGCATTATTGGACTATCTGAAAACCATAATAAAGTATGTAGCCATTACACAAGAAATTATAAAAGAAACATTATCCAATATCTTATTTCTAGAGGACAAAAGAGAAATAGAAAAAATCCATAAATCACCTCTTGAAAGGGATCCCAAAATGAAAACTGCCAAGAATGTTAAAGACAAATTTTGGAGCTCCAAGGTCAAGAACAAAATATTGTATACAGCCAGAAACAATTCGCTATGATACAGCCACAGTAGTGATTATGCTAGATTTAGCAGTTTTCCTATTAAAGGAGTAGAGGTCTTGGAATATGATATTCTGGAAAACAGAAGAGCTAAGATTACAACCATGAAAAATGTACCCAGCAAAACTGAATATAATCCATAGGGGTAATAGGGGGAATGGACATTTAATGGACTAGAACACTTTTAAGCATTTCTGATGAAAATAACAGAGTTGAATATAAAAGCTGACATTAAAACACAAGGCTCAAGAGAAGCATAAAAAGATGAACATGAAAAAATAATCATGAGGGACTCAATAGAGTTAAATTATTAACATTTCTATGCAGGAAGATAATGCATATAAGTCCTAAGGACTTTATCCTTATTAGGGCAGTTAGAAGGAATCTCTGTAGACAGAGTGCACAGCTCTGAATTGGTTATGTTGGGATGCTCTCCAAAAAATGATGTCAGGGTTTTTTTTTTTTCCGGGTTAAGATGGCGGCAGAGTAAGAAGCAGCTCTTAAACTCTCCTGACCGAAACACACAAAACTCATCAAGGGGACATAAAAAACAAGTCCAGACAAACGGAGGAACCCCACAACAGGGCACAGTGTGGAAGGTACGTGGAATCGAGACATTTCCAGGCTATAAAGGGCTCTCACTAAATCGCGGACTTAGCAACCGCAACACCCCCACCCCCTCCACACTCATCTATAGCTCCGAACCCAGCTAAAAAGAAATAGGGCAAGTTTGGGGCACCCATCGAGTCATCAGCAGCTCTGGGACCTGTTCCTTAGAGCAGCAAGACTTAGGACCCCATTAAGTCAAAAAACGCACGCGAAATCTGAGCGCGCGGGAGCAGGACGCTGGGCGCAGAGCGCAGGCTGAGCAGAGGCGTGGGCGGAGGCAGACACAACCAGGAACTAAAGCCTAAGTGAGGAACCAGTGCAGACGGGTATACGACTGTGGAAGCAGCGCCCTGAGACTTGTAAAGAAACCTCCAGCAGAGGATCAAGCAAGAGGGCCCACCAGGGGGCTTGACCTTGGAAAAAACCAGAACTCAGACCTCAGGAGCCAATAGATCGCGAACAGACACTAAGCGCGAGGATAAATCTGAGAAGCTGCTGGGCTAATGATGGCTACTCAGCATCAGGAAGTTTAGAAGAGAAAGAATAATAACAAGAAGAAGAAGTCTTTAACACTCGACAGCTTTTACACAGAGAAAATCCAGACAACCGAGCAAACAGAGGAGGAGAACAAACAAGCATCCGGACCCTCCTCAAATAAGGAAAACTCCTCACAAGCTATGGAAGAGTTCAAAACTGAGATTCTGAGGAAAATGGAAGAGATCTGGCAAGAAAATAACAGTTTAAAAGGTAGAATCTTGCAATTGGAAAGTGAGGCTCAGAAATCACATGAACTGATAAGCAAATTGAACACCAGAAATGACAAGATTGAAAAGGAATACCAAAAGATTATAGCCGA
>NC_058131.1:327874439-327904031 GCF_016433145.1 Gracilinanus agilis | reverse complement strand
TCTCTCTTTCTCTCTCTCTCTCTTTCTCTCTCTCTCTCTCTCTTTCTTTCTTTCTTTCTTTCTTTCTTTCTTTCTTTCTTTCTTTCTTTCTTTCTTTCTTTCTTTCTTTCTTTCTTCCTTTCCTTTCTGAAACTGGGTGTCCCTGTTTTAAAAAGGTTGGAAGTTTGATACATAGCCATGGTCCAGTCTGCCTACTAATCACAGGACCTTGGAATTAAGTTTTTTTCTAACTAGGACTGGTTCACCCTTACTTAGGCAGTCCCATCTCTCAGGGGCTTTCCATATTAGTGCCAGAGTTAGTGCAAACACCCAAATGACCTGAGTTACCAGAGGTCAACACTCCTGAGATCAAATGATCTACCAGCTTCAGCTACCTGGGTAACAGCAATTATAGATATGTGCCATCACAAATAGATAGACTTTCTTTTTAGTGAAAAATATTAAACTTACTAAACCTCAGTTTCCTCCTCTATAAAATGAGTCAAATAACATTCATGTTCTCTGTTTCACAGGGCAGATGTGAGAAAAAATGCTCTGTAAACCACAAAGTTCTAAGGAAATCTGAACTATCATTATTAGTGTATACCAAACTGAGGCACTAAGACTTAACCTTAAGTTAAAAAAAATCAGTCAAAGCAATTGTTTAGCTCTGGGTATTCATCAAAACAAACTGTGGACTGAATTTTCTATTTTTCATCTAGTTGTTTCCACTTCATGTAGGCAGAGCCTGCATTCCATGTCAGGGTTAAGTTCACTGAAGCTTAATTGAAAGTGCACAAGCTTGTACAGAAAGTACCCCTGGGAAGGGCTGACCCAAAGACCCTTTGTTATCTGCTTGCAGACACAGTAGGAAAAAGCTAAAAAAAATTTTAAAATACAACTTTTTCTGGGTATTGTTCCTACCATTCCCTTTGAATATATCTGGCATCTTTTCAGCAAGAAGGAAAATGTCAGTTTATTCTAGGTTGGTCAAGTCTGAAGATAGATTGGGAGTAAGTGAATCAATGTATAGTCTATCATACCCTTATCTCTAGAGAAATACTAGACTTGGAGAAGATATAGGTAAAGTGATCTATATGTCTTTTGTGGTTGGAAGGTCAGTTATATGAGATAAAAAAAACATGGGATTAATATCTGGAAGTAACCAAAGAGATCACTGGTCCAATTACCTAATATAAAAGATGAGGAAACTGAGACCCAAAGAGATGAACTGATTTGCACAAGGTCGTACATTTTAGTATCAAGGCCATTTGGTATAGTGGATAGAGCACTGGAATTGGAGTCAGCAAGGCTTGAGTTCAAATTCTATAAACATTTAAAATTGTATAACGGTAGGAAACATCATTTCACCTCTTTAAGCCTCAATTTCTCATCCATGAAATTGGAAAAATAATAGCACTTATGTCAAAGAAGGAAATGGAATTGTATGAAATCATAGATTTAGAGATGAAGGGGACTTAAAGGTCATCAAGTCTAACTCCCTCATTTTATAGATGAGGAAAATGAGGTAAAACAATTGAATAACTTGCCCAGGGTCACACACTTACTATACATATGAGGCAGGGTTTTTAACTTAAGACTTCCTGTTCCAAATAGAGCATTCTCTTTCTATAACTCTTTGCATCCCTTGAAATTCTCTATGTGTAAATGCTTGTTATTATGAATGAAAGAGACAACACTATATATCTCAGGTCTTTTGTCTCCTAATGAAGGAATATTTCCATCACACTACAGTATGCTTCCTGCCTGGTAGGAGATTGTATTAGAGCTAAGGAGGGATGAGACATAATCAATAACTCACTTTGGTGCAACCACAACAATTGCAAAAACATTTATTGAACACTGACCACATATCGGGTCCTGTGGGAGATTACATTGGAGCTACAAAGCTAACTTAGATATATGTTCACTAACTTGAAAGAGCATAAATGATTCAAACAAAAACACATGGAAAGGCAAATTTAGTAAATGCCAATTGAATTGTTCATAACGTACTTATGAAAGTAAGAGAAAGCAAAGATAATTTTAAACTGTGTTAACACAGGAACATAGTCTGAGAAAGGTGAAATCTAAGCTAGGTTTGAAGGAATATTATCTCAAAATCTTATAGTAATCTATGCTTTGCATGACTATTGGTGGACCTGAAAGGAAACAATAATTCCCATAGCTCTGATAGATCAAAGTCCATGTAACAGTTGGATCTTCAATAGAAGCCACCTCTAATGCCAGGGATCTCCAAGCTGGGAATCAGAAAGAAGTCAATAAATCGTGTCATGTATGGACATCAAATTCCCCATGATTGGAACACATTAAAGGATGGGACTTAAGTACTTTATTTTGCTTGTGAAATTAACCTGTATTAAGTATTTGTGGAAACTTTCTGAAAGAGCACCACTTTCCCAGGTCCAGAAAATTGAATTGCATTTAACTTAATTGTTAATGATATGGCATATTAATTGTGAAGTGTTGATTCTTTCCCTTCAGCTGTTGCCATTTGCCTTTATTGGCAGCAGTGGGGGTGAGATGAAGAGGTGTTTTGTATTGTAAGAGCAAGTTATATGTATTAATTACTGAAGGGCAATATTCAAACCACAAACTGAAAGCAATATTATTGTATCCTTAAGGGGTACATTGCTAATTACATAGTCAATCAAAGGCACAGAACCACCACGAGATGACAGGAATGTAGGGTGGAAGGCGATTGTCCAGCAGTAGCAAGAGCTTTCCAAATAAAACATATAATTCAGATGAAAATAAACCATAACTAAAATATTTATCTATATATCTAGATCAGTGTCTATATACTATATCTATATATGTGTCAGTTCCACGAAAGACATTCAATAGGCTTTCTCTACTAGACTGTGTGCTCTGGGAGGAGAATAATTTGGCCATTTGCACTTGCTTTCCCTCCTAACTGGAACTTTCTTCCTCTACATGCTTGCCTCCTAGATTCCCTGGTTCTCTTCAAGTCTGAGTTGAATTCTTACCATCTACAAGAAAACTTTCTTTCATCCCTCTAAATTTAGTACCTTCCCTCTGAAACTACCTTCAATTTTGTGTGTGTGTGTGTATGCACATATATATACATACATCTATACATCTATATCTACATATATTATAAAACATGTAATATATAATCGATTATGTAATATATTAAGTTCTTTCTTTGGCATGGGAAATTAACTTGTGACTATTAAGTATTTGTAGAAACTTTCAGAAAGAGCACCATTTATCCAGGGCCAGAAAATTGAATTGCATTTAACTTAATTGTTAATGATATGGCATATTAATTGTGAAGTGTTATTAAAATGCAACTCAGGATGTTTCACTGTAGCTGGTACATTATCAATCCTCATTAGAGACCCCTCCAGTGCCTAAGCGACTATGTAACATTCTATATACTGCTGCATATATATATATATATAATTTTTTGTAATAATCTATTTGTATAATGTTATATATTATTTTACTATATAATATATGTGATATATAATATTATAATTATACACACATGCTATTTTGTCCTATTTTTCACTGGAATTTGAGCTCCTTGAGAGCATGGATTCTTTTTTTTTTTTTTTTGCTTTTGCCTTTTATTATTTGTTTGTTAGTTCCAGAACTCAACACAATGCCTGGAACATAGTAGGTACTAAATAAATGCTCTGACTTAACTTGCTCATTCAGGGAATTAAATGGATATATTTCAGGAAGCTATAAAACAAGGTTTGAATAAAAATGTCAGGCAAGTTAATTTTCAGGGAAATGCAAAGAGGTAGCCTGGTATAATGGAAATAGCTTGGTATAATGGAAAATGCACTTAGATTCAGGAGCCCTGGCTTGCTTATGTGCCACCTCTGTGTTTTGGGGAGTGTCATTTAGCCTCATTTTGGCTTCTTTCTTGATCTGCAAAATGGGGATAATTGCCATGAGAAGCAGAGTAGAGTGATAGATAGATCCCTTTAGAACCAGTAAGACCTGGGTTCAAAGGTTTTCTCTGACCCTTGGATCTGTGACAAGGAAAAAGAGGAGGAAGAGAAGGAGGAGTAGTAGGAAAAGGAGGAGGAAGAGGAGGGGGAGAAGGAGAAAGAGGAGAAGGAGGAGAAGAAGAAGAAGGAGGAGGAGAAGGAGAAGGAGGAGGAGAAGGAGAAGGAAGAGGAGAAGGAGAAGGAAGAGGAAGAGGAGGAGAGAAAATATGCTTTGGAAATTGAAAGCCACTATGCCCAGATACAGGTTTGTATATTATGTAATGACATACACATATATGAATGAATGAATGAATGAATGAAGCATTTATTCAGCACCAACTATATGCCAGAAGTTATGATAGGTGTAAGGGATGTGAATACGAAAGTGTGAGACTTTTCATGGAGGTTATATATTGTTTTTTTATTAAAAACCCTTACCTTCTATCTTAGAATCAATACTATGTATTGGTTCTAAGGCAGAATAACAGTAAGGGCTAGGCAATGGAGGCTAAGTGACTTGCCCAGGGTCATACAACTAGGAAGTGTCTGATGTTGAACCCAGGACCTCCTGTCTCTGGGTTTGGCTCTCAATCCATTAAGCCACTCAACTACCTGGAATGCATATTCTAATAAGGGTGATAATAAATTTGTGCCCAATGAAGAGAGTTTTGGTTTGGGGAATTAAGGGATTGTGAGTGGAATCATAGCACAGTCAGTTGGTATACCCTTTCCAGGAGCAATAGCACTTTTGATTTGATTACTGTTCCTAAAGCAGTTTAAAGGATCTGTGGTTTTATCAGGGTGATTTTATTTCTTTTCACCAACTCAGATCATACCATTTCCATATATCAATAGATAGCTTTCATGAGTTGTTATGGCTAAAGAAAGTTATTACCTTTGGAAATGATACTCTACCCTTAACAAGGCTGGATCCTTTCAAATCAGCAGCAAGCTTTTCCTCTGACACATAGATGTGTGACACTGGGAAGTCATTTAATCTCTGAGTGTCTTAGAAGAGCCTTTAAGAAGGTCATTTAAGCAGTCATTGCCTGCCCCTATGGAAATCTTTCCATCTTAGTAGAAACTGTCAGACCTTGTATTTTGGTGGCATAAGCTTTAAAAATTCAGAGTAATCTGTACACCACAGGGAAGCAAGGAGGAAGGCATACTTTAGTAGAGGATATTAGTGTTACTGTTGCTGGGACAGGACATCTCCATGCGTCACCTGAATGGTGGGAGCTGGGAGGTATAGAAAGCCCAGTTTATGGCAGGCTTCCAGTTATAGCTGCCCAAGAGCCTGTTGCCAAGAGAAAACTCATTCTCATGCAGAGCTCACCCACTATAACCATGCCAGGGACAAGTTGCTCAATGGCACCCGCCCATCATCCTACCTTTTTTTCCCAAGGCCCCTTAGCACTGGCAGTCCACCTTCTCCCTATTCAGCAGCAGGACTTGGACCAATTCTATCCCCAGCTGGGGGATTTTCAGACAGCTCTTTTCTGCCCCCCTCCCAAATACCTCTCAGTTATTAAAATGCAGCTCAGGATGGCTCACTCTAGCTGGTACATTATCATTCCTCGTTAGAGACCCCTCCAGGGCCTAAGATATGCCTGCACTGACTTTATAATTACAAAGTCAATTTCTAAACAGACATTTGCAAATAAGTCAATTTAAATACCGAGATTTGCAAACAATAATTAAGCAGTCACTTCTTTTTTTTAATATCTATATATATAATTAATGCCTGTGGGCTTTTCATTTTACCTTGTGACTGGGTAGTTTGCAATTGTTTGTCGAGCTAAAGTGTTCTCAGAAAGCAAATCAAAGCACCAGGGAGATTTTGGAAGCCATTAACAAAAGGCCTTTCTCTCCACCCTCCTCCTTCCTGGAGTCAGCTAGCTGGCTGAGCTCCTCCTCTGTTTGGGTCTGTGAGGAGGAAGGGAGGCTCAGCAGGAATGCCTGACACAGAATGGCTGTGAGACTTTATTTGAAGTAGGAATACAGAGAGCTGTCACTGTGTGGTGTAATGGAAAGAATGGGGTTGGGGAGGTGGGGGAAGCTGGTGTTTTTAGAGGACTTTCTTTAAATCTGAGCTCAAAAAACTCATTATTTAAATTATTCCAGTATATTCATCTCATCTCTTTGAGCCTTGTTGTCTTCTTCTGTAAATTGGGCATAATGATACTTGAAGCACGGCCATTAAGAGCTATGGGGAAGGAACTTTGCAAATCTTTAAAATCCTATATAAACAAGTCATCATTGATTTTAAGAACAGGTTTCTCAGGTACAAAGCCTGGGAAGACCTTTTAGACTGGGAGCAATGGCCTCTCATACTCCCAGTGGTACCATGGAGAGAGTTCTGGGTATAGAGTCAGAAACACCTGAACTCAAATACAGCTTTAGACCCTTGCTAGCTGGGTCACCCAGGAAAAGTCATTTTACTTCTGATTGCCTCAGATTCCTCAATTACAGAGGTCCCAAAACATCTACCTTTCCAGGTTGTTGTGAGGATCATGTGAAATAATATTTGTAAAGTGCTTGGCACATAGTAGATACTTATTCCCTCCCTCTCCCCTTGTGTCTTTGTTATAATCATCAATTCAAAGACAACCTTGGGCCTGTTATGTTTAGGCCATTATACTATGTTCTGGAGGACACATAAGGGAAGTACATGACCCAGTTCCTACCTTCCAGGATTTTATAATCATGTGGGAATAAAGATTTTCCACATTAAAAGACAAATAATATAAAAAGCAGGTTATGTGATGAGATCCATTGGGGTTTTTGTACAATATAGGTGATGAGTTTTATAAGGAATTCAAGATGAAATAATTGTGGGCTGGAATGATCCAGTCAGTCTTCCATAGTTAGAAACCAATGTAAACCTGAACAAGTCTAGTGACAGCAAAGGAACATCGATCACAACATAAATAAACTCCATCCTTTTAAAATAGGAAGAGCTTGTGTGGGAAAGACCATACCTTCCCACAAGGAAAATGTACAAGTACTGAGGCAATGTGATTTTAGTGAAACCAGAATTATATCTTTTCTAAAATATTTCTTCCCTCTTGTCTGAAGGTTCAATAGTAGTAATATATTCATAGAATTTTAGAATTGGGCTTAATTTATTCCTGTATGTGGAAAACAAAAAAGGAGACAGTCAGATGACTCAGTGGATAGTGTACAGTCAGGAAAACCTGAGTTCAAATCTAGCCTCAGACATTTACCAGCTCTGTGACCCTGGGTAAGTCACTTAAACTCTGATTTCCTGAAAAAGCATCTACTGGATCCACTGGAAAAGGAAATGGCAAAACATTCCAGTATTCTTGCTAGGAAAACCCCAGGGAAATGTATGGTTTATGAGGTTATGGAGAGTTGCACATAACTGAGTGACAGAACAATAAAAATAATGTGTGTGAGAGAAAAAAAAAGATAAGACTAGAGGTAGGAAATATCTGAGGCCCCTTCCAAATTTGCTATCCTGTGTTCTATTGTACAAGATCTCTTCTAAGCTCCAACAATCTTTGTTTAATACTCCACAGATCTCATTTAGCTTTGAACATTCTAGGTTCCATACTTATATACCTTATGTTTTAAAGGTCATTGCAGTTCTACTGCCTCTGATGCCTTGAAAGAATGACAAAGACAATCAAGCCCAAATCCTTTATTTAAGAAACATAAAGACTTCTAGCTAGAGATAATAAGATGATAAATATGAAAATGGAAGAAACCTCAATAGCTATTTCTTCCAACTCCTCCATTTTAGTAATAAGAAAACCAGGGCACTCAAATGTTAAGTAGTTTGCCAAAGTTAATACAAGTTGTAAACCTCAGAAGCAAGTTTTGCACTAAGATCCTCTGATAGCAAAATCTGGGAGAAATTTTCCATTATACTACATTGGTGGCACAAGTTGCAAGTAGTAAAACTAAATCATGTCTTCTGATTCAAAATCACCACCGTTATTCAAGTTCCCACAGCAAATCATTGAGTTAATCATGGAAAGAACCCAGGGCTCTTGACAGATGCCCTATGATCCCTGCATTACACCATAATTTTACCTTCTTTGGAGTCAATTGCAGCCCTCTTAAAATGAAAAAAAAAAAAGAATTAATTCCCGTAAGAGAGACAAATTTTTAGTCCTACAATTGCCATGCAAATTAGTCTATCAGATCATTTACTTCCAGAATAGAGGAAAGAAGCAATTTAGGAGATATGGTGTGAGTTCTGAATTAGAGAATGGAGGTATTGAATAAATCATGTGCTGTGAGTAGCAAGTGTATGATTGAGAGGCGAGGAAGAGTTAACATGCTAAGACCAATGCTCTTGGATGAGGGAGAGAAGAGATACGGTGGGTGAAATATGGGAGGGATTAAATGATGAAAAATTTCCTATTATTTTCTGTCTCTAGTACCACTTGAGATCCAGAGATTTCAGGAATGGATGAGATAAGGTAGAGATCCTAGATATGGGGAGCTGGAGAAGAAAAGGAGAGAAAAACATTTGTCCTTCTTTTCAAGGAAGACAGAATATTTAATATTAGAATTCCATTGTTAATTTTGCCAAGATAGAGTGAGAAGCCCCAGATTTTAAGATATTCCCAGCACTCAACTCAGTCAGGAGCTAGGGTGGCTTTACCCTTCAAAATACCTTGCAGACAATCATTACAATTCCCCTCTGGTCCCAGAGTGTTCCTATTCAGAGCACAGCCAAATAGCCTCCTGCTAGCATCTCTGCAGGTGGAGTGGGACTGACAAAATGTAGATGTCCCACTGGGAGAGGTTGGGGGTTGACATCTCTAAGGCTCATCAAAGGTCAAAGTCCCTGTCAGCCCTCAGCAGGGAGCCTGGGATCTCAGCTTTAAAGTGAGCAAAGGTGGGAACACTAACTCCCCTCACACCCTAACCTTCACATCAGTGAAGAATGTCCTTGATGTCCTTCCCTGCTCCCCACTACCACTACTATAAGAAGGGATCAGGTGAGTGTGAGTATAACAACATGGTAAGAATACTAGATTTGGAATCAAAAGATCTGGCTTTAAATTCAAGCTCTTCCTCTGATTAGATAAATGGTCATCTGTTATCAGTTCTCTTTTCCAACAAGTCAGTTTCATCATTTGAAAAATGGGCATAACAAACCTAGTCTTATTTACCTCACAGAGTGGTTATGTAAAAAAAATTCTAAAGTAGAAAACACTACAGAAAGTTATTACTTTTTATTAAATCTTTACCTTCTGTCTTAGAATCAATACTGTGTGTTACGTCTAAGGCAGAAGAGATGTTAAGGCTAGGCAATAGGGGTTAAGTGACTAGTCCAGGGTCACACAGCTAGGAAGTGCCTGAGACCAGATTATTATCTCTAGGCCTGGATCTCTATCTACCAAGCTACCTAGCTGCCCCCCACTTATTACTTCTTATTAGGTCTTTTGGACTCTGCATATTTTATAAAATGAGAGCAGTTAAACAACTAAACAATTAGCATTTGCTAAAAGTTTTCTATGACAGGTACTGTGGTAGGCATTGGGGATTCAAAGAAAAAGCACAGAAAACAAACCCCAAAATACCCCAATTCCTTCAAGGAGCTTTAATTCTAGGGGATCATGCCTTAACTCATTTTGAGGTTCAAACAATCACGTCAAAATGGAACTGATTTCACAGTGGCCAAAAGTATATATGGTCTAGAATATCAGAACTATTATCAGCCTACTCCTGTCACTTTTGTGGTTCTTTCTGCCCAGAATGCTGTTTCTGTCATTCTCATCAAAGGGAGACCATTGTTGTTCTTCCAGATGTCCTCTGCAGAAAATATATTCTCCTATATATCTCAAACTTTCCCATTAAAAAAAAAGACAACACTATATCTGGGTCTGTCAGCCAGGGATTTCTCTTTATTCTTCTTAACCTACTTATATTTCCAATCCTGTACTGCTTCTCAAGGTGTCATGCTGCTGAAGCAACCTTCTGATACAAATGCTAAAATCCTATAGATAGTCATGTTTATAAGAGATTTTTTTTAAAAAGTTCTACTGATGCTATATCACCTTGGTCACCCCTTCATACATGGGCTACTAGAAAAGTGACTGAAAGTTTGAGAAAATGTGGGGGTGCAAGGGGTCAGCATTTAATCAAAACCAAATTTATAAGCCTGTACAAATATGTGTACTTTTTATGAACTAGACAGAAGACATGTCAGTTCTAAGTCAAATACATTTGGTAAAATAGTAGTATAGCATGTGAGGAAGATGATGATTATGTTAGTGGGCATGATGACATTTATTTAACACTTTTAACTTTTGCAAAGCACTTTATACACACACACACATACACACACACACACACACATATATATATATATATATATATATATATAATCTCATTCAATAAAAATGTGAAATGTGAGTTATTATTATTCCTATTTTATATATAAGAAAATTGAAACAAAAATTGTTATTTTTCACAGATTTACGTAGATAGTGTTTAACAATGGCAGAATTCAAACTGTCTTTTGGCCTTGAAGTCCAATACCCTTTTATAATAAGAAAGACGCTTCCCTGCATCAGTGGAAAACTCTCTTCCCACAGGTTACTATAGTAATGAAAAGACACAAATGAAAATGTGTGTTTAGCAAAAGTTTACGAAAAGGGGGCAGCTGGGTAGTTCAGTGGATTGAGAGCCAGCCCTAGAGACGGGAGGTCCTGGGTTCAAATCTAACCTCAGACACATCCCAGCTGTGTGACCCTGGGCAAGTCACTTGACCCCCATTGCCTAACCCTTACCACTCTTCTGCCAAGACAGAAGGTAAGTGTTTAAAAAAAGTTTATGAAAAGATCGTATATGGCAGGCACACACCAGGCAATTCATATTTCATGTGAATCAAAGCTGGCAGTGTTCTCTGGGGATGTTGTTGAACTGGTCTCTGCTACTCTCCTCTTGGCCTGTAATTCCTGTTGGGTATTTCCAATGGTTACATTGTTGGCAAGTTTCCATGACCTTATTTGGGCTTTAGCTTTTTAGGGTTATGTGCATGAATCTCAAATTCTATTACATTAAGGGAAAGCTTCTCTATGACTATTCCTAATCAAGGACCGCTAGATGGCACGGTAGAAAGATTACTGGATCTGAAGTCAGGAAGACTCATCCTTCTGAGTTCAAATCTGGCCTCAGATACTTACTAGTTTGATGACCCTGGGTGAGTCACTTAACCCTATCTGCCTCAATTTTCTCACCTGCAAAATGAACTGGATAAGGAAACAGTAAACATTCCAGTATCTTTGCCAAAAACAACTCAAATGGGGTCACGAAGAGACAGACATATAACTGAAATTGCTCAGCAGCAACAACTAACAACAACAAAAACAAGGCTATGTTTCAGCATACCTAGCTATTGACATATGACTCAAAAATCAGTCTGGGCTACCAAGGATAAACTTAATTATTCTTTTGTCTGTCTGGTGATGAACTGAAGTCCATAGTACCAGATAGGTATCTGATATAGTGGCATAGCCTTCCTTATTACTTACATTTAAACCCTGTTTAGGAATTTGTGTTGTCTATGCCAATTTCATAGGCTCTTCCAAACAAAGAAACATGAAAAAAATTGTATATTATGTGGTATACATAAAGTTCAGCTCTCTCCTAATGTTCTTCCCATTGGCACAAATATGAATGTAATTGAGAAAATAGCTAAGAGGACATGACCAAAAGTCTTCTATCCTAGTAATTCACTTTCATATTTTATATGTTTCTCTTTTGAACTTCTATCCAGTACAATATCTCCCAGTTTCTATGTAATACCTTCACATGTATTGTTTTACATATCAAAGCCATTTCTTTACATAAAAATTTGCCAACACTGAAACCTCCATTGTAACAAACAAAAAGAGTTAAGATAGAGCAACAAAGTGAATTAATCTAGTTATATGTAATATTCTACATCCATTGTTCTTCATCTCTACTGATATTTAATTTGTCCTCATATTCTTCATTTCTTATAGAATAATACTACTCCATTGCATTCATATCACAGCCTGTTCAATGATTCCCTAGTTTATTATTATACATTTTATTTTCAGTTTTGTTTTGTTCTTTTTTGTGTGTGTGTCAACTTTTCCTTTCTGTCCTTGAGGCATAATATTCACAGTAGTGGAATCAGAGTTCAAAAGATTCAAAGTTCTACTAATGTAATAATAAAATTAATTAATATAATAATACATTAGTCTTCCTATCTTTCCATATTCTCTCCAAATTAGGTTGATTACATTTTAAATTATCTTTGTCAATTTTACAAAAACCTCAGTGTTCTCTTCATTGCATTTTTATTATTAAGGATCTTGACCAATTATTTTATATGGCTTTTGATATTTTCAGTTTCTTCTTTTTAAAACATTTATATATTTATATATTCAACAAATTTTTTAGAGAATGGCTCTCTGCATTTTATATTTTTGACAAACTGTTTAACATTTTTCTAATCAGAAATATTTTATATGGAGGTTTTTTTCATCAAATGACATGTTCTGCATGTCTCTATCTCTGAACTGATAGTTTCCACTGTATAGGGAGGGAAGAAATTCCATGATTACTATCATCTGGTTCAGAAATCTGCTTACCTTCATTTTCTCAGCTCATCTTCTATGGATTATCTAAATTCCCTAGACTGCCAATTCCTCAAGGAAAGAAACTGCATTCATGTGGCATTTTATATAACACCATATACATGAAGGCTTTGAAAATAATTGATATATCTTAAATAAGTGACTTTATATTCTACAGTTCAGTATTTTGAAGGTCCATTCTTAAGTCTGACATTCTATATTGTAACACTTTGTATCTTAAGCTTCTTTCTGAACCCTAAGCTTAAGCTTTCTATGTTCTAATTTTTTTCCCCTTAGATGACTTCCACCAAATTATGGTATATTCAAACCTATTCCTCCTTCCTCTTCCCCAAAAATAAATTCTCCCTGAAATTTAGAGTCATATCAAGAATTATCTCTGGACTATTACTCGTTTTCAGCAAGGAGGAGTTTGAGAGAATAAAATACCGATCATGTAAACTTCCTCATTTTTTGATTTAGATGTGAATTACAAGTTCTCTTTTCCATCATCTCTTGTACCATCTAAAGACACTTTAGCTCTTAAGAAGATTCTATAGCAATGCAATGATCCAGGACAACACTTAGGAACTTATGAGAAAGAAATCCAGAGAAAAAAACTGGGAATAGAAATGCAGAAGAAAAACATATGATTGATCACGTGGTTCAATGGGGATGATTGGGGTTTTATTGTTAAAATATAACTCTATTGCAAATATGAATAATATGGAAATAGGTTTTGAACAGTGATATATGTATAACCAAATGGAATTGCTTGTCAGCTCAGGGAGGGAGGAGGAAAGAGGGGTGGGAAAAAACATGAATCATGTAACCATGAAAAAATATTTTAAGAAGATTATCAGTTATATACATATTTCTTCTCAGTAGACTAACTTTTTCTGAGTTGTTCTGAAGGTTTTCCTCACTGAAAATAATTTTTCCCATAATATTCTAGTTAGGTTGTGAACACAAAAATGTATATAAATTTCTCAGAATCCCTAGCCAAGTTGATCTCTTTACCAGGCACTAAAATACAGATGATACTTGAAGTATCAATATGAAAGGTATTGAGGAGGAGAGGCACTTCAATTCCTTAGGTTCTATTTCATTTCTGAGTAGATAACTACCAGTCTGAGAAAGTGATCATAGTATGCTTTCTTCCTAGAATCCTATTTATCCTATTTTTCTACTCTATATTTCTTATCTTGTATCTCTCTTCTCTTTCCTTATTTTTCCCCTTCTTACCTTATTTTCATTTAATATGGTATTTTGAGAAAACATTCAACTGGACAGGGAGTTAAGAGAACTTGAAATCATTCTTGCATATCTTTTCCAAGTTCTATGCTCTTTAGCAAATTTTCTTCCTTCAAAGGGGTAATGTGTTTTCATCTATAATGTGAAAAAGTTGAATGAAATGTTCTTCATTTAGAGTCTTCCAACTCTAACATCTTACATTTTCAGTATCTTTATGATTCTAATATCCACTGACTACATAAAACACTATATAAATTAAACATTGTCTTTATAAATTAATCAATGCACTTTAGATTAGAAATTTGCTAATAATGAACAACAGACTTAAAATGTAACTAGCAAAATCAACCAAATAGTGCTGAGCAAGCCTACGCCCACCCAGCAGGAACTCACCATAAATAGTAACAACAATTACATATACCTCTTTTTTATTTTTATTTTTTTCTTGGCTGGTGAAACCCATAACTTAGAACACTTGCTGCTATTCAGCACAAAAACAAATAACAAAACAACTCTGACTGTGATACATTTTGGCAACATAATTCAGACTTGCTACTGTTCCATTAAATTATAAATATTTATCACTGGATGGAACCAATGTTTTCATTGGAAAAGGGATAAAGGCAGTGGTCAGGTTAGGGGTGTGGGTGGGTTAAAAGGTTGAAAGGATCATGGTGGTAACGGGTGGAAATGGGAAAGAAACACACAAAACATGACAACCAGGCATAGTTGCTATAGCGATTAACAATGGGTATCCTTCTAACTGGAGCTAGGGATGCTGATGCAGCTAAAACAAATGTTTGTGTACGGCCGCAGCAGAGACGGTGACGGATTATGGAGTCTTGGCCTTGAGCCTCGATGTAATCCAATTCTAAATAAATCATAAATCTAAGTGCAGACTGGCAAGGCCAGGAGAATACCAATTTGGGCTGGGTGGCGGCACACCGAGGGATGGCGGGCCAGGATCAATTTTGGAAAGGAATGAGGGGAGGGGAATAAAGAGGAGGAACATAGCCTGCCTGTGGGGAAGGATTTTTCCCCCTCTCCATTTTTCTCCATCAGTCCCAGTAAAAGCTGCCAGACTTCAGTGGCACAAGTGAGAGATCACTGCTCAAAAAGCCACAAGGCCAGTCATTCGGCAAACTCCTAAATTTTGCTTGATGTGAGGATTTTTCATAGTGAAAGGTACAGAATTACTGATTTGTTGAATTGGTCTCTCAGTTGGAAAAAGGGTTGGCTACTGGACTGAATTTTCCCAGGATTATATGCTTCTCTCAGTTTAAAAAAAATGAGCTTAAACCCTTCTCATTCCATTCATTCGTTCATTCATTCACTCGAAAAACTATATTTAAGAAAATGCAAAGATGAGTAGACCATGAAAGATATATTCTGTGAACTTGAGCAATGTATAATCCATTAGGAATAAATGTGGAACATATACATACACATATTTGCATATGTATCATTCTAATTCTATTCATCCTAATTCTTGTTATTCTTATGCATCCAAATGCATGCAAATATATACATATAAATTATATAATTTTAATAAGCCATCTAAATTCTAAATTTTTAAAGTAAATATTCAAAATTTTCATTAGTTTTTAAGCAAGATAATGAACTGGCATATTTAAAATTAACAATTATGTTTCAAAAACAATCTTTTAAACCAACCATCATGACTAAATAAATAGTTAGAGTAGATGATTTTTAAGCATCTCCTAACTTGAAATCCTATTATCTTGTTTAGGAAATTATCCATAACATGTAAAATTAGAATCAATTGTGACACTATGGTCAAGCACCAAGTACAAAAGAGTTTAAATTTTTTCCCATTATGTCCTATGATTCGCTTTATTGAGCTATATTGTAGTTATAAGGCAGATGTTTTCCTTATGTATTTACTTTGATTGTTGACTACTGACTTCCATTTACTTTGAGTACAGGCTCTATATCAGAGTCCATGGGTGCCTGGATAATGAAGAAAAATGAAACTTATCGCATTCTTCCTTCCAGGGTATATCAATCACATCTGTTGGGAAATTATACATAGGTTCCACCAATTCAAGTGATCACTATTCTCACAAATCAAGTAGAAGGAAGTGAAGTTCAGAAACTTGATATGGCATTTCTGAAAAGTTGCCAGCTTCTAGTATTATGACAGTAGGGCTTGTGTTCTATCTATCCTTATGTCCCCAAATCCAAGTACGGTATTACCTTTGGTATATCAGTGCTAAAAATTTTGTTGAATTTAAATTATTGAATCGTTTGATGACCACAACCAAACTTCATTCATTTAATCATTCATTCTCAGACTGATCCCTCCAAACCACTCATACCTTTCTGCTCAATATATAATGAAAAATTAAAACAAGTACAATTCAGTCAACAGAATGTCTATGAAATTAATGAGCCCTTTCACCTTCAACACCTGGTAATTATATCCCTCAATTAAACAAACTCTCTAGCTGTCTGTGATCTCATAAATTAACCAACAGCCATGCAGTCTTGCAGACTGCCAGACCTTTTTCACACTCAAAACTTGAGAGGTCAATACTGTCTTGTGAGTTCAGGGATGACAAAAGGAAAAGCAAAGTCACCAACTTTCCAGTGCCTCTTCTCTATAGAATCTTGTGTTTTCTTTGTTCTCATGTGTGTGTGTGTGTGTGTGTGTGTGTGTGTGTGTGTGTGTGAGAGAGAGAGAGAGAGAGAGAGAGAGAGAGAGAGAGAGAGAGAGAGAGAGCAAGAGCACTAGCTGTCTTGGCGTTTCTGTCATGTAAACATGATCTATTGCTTAAGATAAGCCTTTTCTGAACTTTGGATATCCTCTTTACTCTTTCCCTATCCTAGCACAGGATATGTATACATACATATCCTGTGCTAGGAGATATATGTAGACATAATAAGTAGTCATTGAAAGAATGAATGAGAATTAAAATGTTATTGAATATCACCCTGAAAATCCAAATGAAAGGATTGTTACCTCATGACAGCCATATTTGGTTCATGAAAAGATACAAATACAACAAATAGGTTGGGATAAAAAAAGAGAAATTCACAAGCTAATAGACTTTTATAGAAGCCTTGAGATTGCCATGTTTGAATCAGATAGAAAATGAAAATCATTCTTTTCTTCATATCTGGACATAAAATATAAAAGTTAGAAAAGATGTTAAGAGAATATAACCTTCATTCTTCTACTTTCATAAAAGCAATACATGTCCTTCCCAGGGACAGAAGTTCATTTTACACACTTCAATCAGCAATTCAACAAGAATTTATTGAGTATTTCTTTTGGTTGCATAAGTATTCAGGTAGAAAAGGAGAAGACTTCCCAGTTAGGTATCATGGAACAGTTTTGAATGAATAACCTGGAAATATCAACTGTCATGTAAGAAGAGTGACGAAGGTCATTGCATCCCATTTCCTTTTGAGATGCTTATTAATGGAGACTTTTGTAGCATTTTCCAATGCATTCACATTTAGTACTTTTCCTAGAGGTGTGAGTCTCAAATTGTCTGGGCTTCAGCACGGTGACTGCACATAATTAATATATGTTTATTCATTATCTATAAAATGGGGAAATAAAATACCTAAAGTATACATTCTATAGTATTATTATGGAAATCAAATAAAATAATACATGTAAAATGCCCTTCAAACTTTATGATACAGTATAAATATAAGATTTTTTTCATATGGTAAGAAGGTAGTATCATGCAGAATAAAAGATAACTATGCTTGGATTTAGAATTTTGTTTCTGTTGCTTACTAGCTATAAGTGACTAGAAAGTAGTCTTATCTCTCTAAGCCTCAGTTTCCTCATTTTAAAAATGAGAATTATGATATTTACATATGTGAAATTATAGCGTTACCATGATGAATTTATTTTCTACTCTTAAATTAGTAAACATGTAAATTTTTGCTATCATTATTAATAGTTGCTCTAAATAGTTTGATCTCATGAAGTCATTCAAAGTAATACATGGAATGAGGTAGATAACTGAAATTCTCTGGAATTCCCAAACCCTTTCTGAGCCAGTTTCAACCAACTTGTTTTCCATGCCTTTTATATATAATGCTTTTAAAGAACTGGATTGGGCAATTAAATTTTCTTATTTATTTCTTTATTTTAAAATAATATTTAGGAGAAACTAAGTAACTCAGTGGATAGAGATCCAGGCCTGGGGATGGGAGATCCTGGTTTCAAATCTCTCAGATATTTCCTTTCTGTGTTATTGTGGGTAAGTCACTTAACTCCATTGCTTAGATCTTACTGCTCTTCTCCCATAGAAATACATAGCATTAATTCTAAGATGGAAGGTAAAAGGGTTTTTTAAGAATATAATTCCTATTTTACTCTTTTATTTTTTAATTAATATTTCATTGGTTATTATACAGCAACACATTGGCTCTATATCTTTAAGAGTCATCAAAGTTAAGTGGCAAGATAAGTCAGGATGATAGGGTGGAGTGAATGACCTTGGTATCTTCACTGTTTAATCAAGCTCCAAGTACTCCACATTATCTGCTTTGATTGCCTTCATGACCATTGGAACAAATTGTTCTTGTCTACTTATTCTATTAAAGGAAGTATTCACATTTGAGACTATCAGTTACCCTCAACCTGGTTTATCCCATTTGCCAAGATGGGGTCACAGACACTTTTTTAGAGCCATAGGTAAGATTGGCTTAAATGTGGACACCAAAGGTGGATGAGTAACCCTAATAAAGACCTTGGCAAGCCTTTACATGAGTGATGCTTGTCCTTCCTGGACATATATACCCCTTCTTATTATGAGCAGTGCTCTTATTTGTAGTGATTTAGACTCTTTTCATACAGTTAATAATTTCTTTGTATTCCTTATTTTGAAAAGTATTGGTTCATTTTGTAATCTTATATTATGCAACATTTTGTTAATATATATTCATATGCAAAAATATATACATATATCTGTGTATGTGTAAATATAACAAAGTTGCTACACAAGTGCACCTATATTTGAGGAAGAGATATTTGCTATGAAAATTCCTTACCCATCAATAGCTTCTCATTATGGCTGAAAAGATTTGATTCATTGCATAGCTTTTAAGTTTATATTTATTAAAAATTATCTCTTTTAACTTTTAAAATCACTTCCATATCTTGTTTAAGAATTCTTCCTTTAGCCATATATAATTCCTTTAGCCTCTTTCTCTCTTTCACACACACACACACACACACACACACACACACACACACACACACATACATAAACAGAAAAACACTCATACTGTGATAACTTAAATTTCATCATATGTCTTTGGGATTTATAAGCCTCCAGAGGTTTAATTATCATCTCTACACAGATTAATCCTAGACCTAAATATCCAACCCTGTCTCTGCTGAGTTCCATCCCCACATCACCAATTGTTCATTGGACATTTTCAGTCCTGTTGATATCACAAACCCTGCATGTAAAATAGATTTTTTTTATTTTCCTCCAAAAATCTATTCCTTTTCCAATTTTATCTATATTGAAGCCATAAAAATCATTATTGAATCTTTACTTTCACTCACCTTATGTAACTAATTAGTTTTCAATTCTAGATCCATTGTCTCTCTCAATCTGTAACCTTTTAACTTCTCAGAGAGTCAAAGCATTGCTTCAGGACTTCCTTACTTCTCTCCTAGAATATTTTAATAGTCTATTAATCACTAACCTTGTCTGATATGTCTCCTTTCTCCAGACCAATTAGCTAAAAAGTCACACAAGAAAAGTCTAAAGTATATGTAAGACAAGTCATTCCTTTTCAATAAGTTCCATTGGCTTCCTATTGATGAGGACCAAAGTCAATATCTTCTGTTTGTCACCTAAAGTCTTTTACATCCAGTTCTATCCAACTCTTCCATACTTATTGCATATTACATATTTTTGCACATTTTAAGAAGCCACACAGTCTTCTGTATAGGCTGCATATACTGAACTGTTTCCAAAATCTCCAACTTTTAGAATTCATTGATTCCTATACAGGACATTTCAAGTGCACTCTTCTACATGAGGCTTTTCTTGATATATCAAGCAGCTTCTATCTACTCCAAGGAAAAAAGAAGGAAGGAAGAAAGGAAGGAAGAAGGAAAGGTAAAAAAGCATTTATTAAGTACTTACTATGTATAAAACACTGTATTAAGCATTTAACAAATACCTCATTTGAACCTCACAATGATCCTGGAAGGTAGGTGTTATTATTATTGTCATTTTACATTTGAGAAAACTGAGGTGTCAAAGATTTAATGACATACAGGGATTTGAACTCAAGTCTTCTGGAATCCAAGCCTAACTCTCTATCCATTGCATGATATAGTGCCTATTGTAGGGGAATTTATTTTCAAATTTTGCAGTTCTTATCAAACAGGATGATTTTACATTATTTATTATTTTCTATTTTCAGGTTTTTAAGTAAAGAGATGTATTTACTTGCTTTGAGATCGTGCTTTGCTTCATCAAAAATATTTTGTATTTTGTAACCAGTTCTGAATAAGTTTGATGACTGTTGCTTTATGAAATAAACAGTAATATGGAGGGGATGGAGGCATCCCCTTTCTATATTATTTCCTTTTTAAAATTTAATTATCTATACTATTTAGTAGGGAAACCAACGAAGTGGTCAGAAGGCAGAACACTATTGGGAAGATGAAAAGCATCTAAGGGCTGGATAATTGAAAACTGGATAATTTCCTCCTGATATTCAAGAGTTGACCATGTGGTTGGGTAATTCATTAACTTAACTCTATGGAATTCATCCAATCAAATTTGAGTTCTACAGCAGTTAGAAGGAGAGTATTACCCAGAGAGTTCTTTTGAAAAAAAAATTGGGAGGATTTAGTGGACTAGAGATTTAATAGGATCTAACTCTGTGATATATCTATCGAGAAAGACAATGTAATTTTAGACTGTATCAATATCATAGAATGATGATGCCCACTGTCACCTTTATTATTTAACATTGTACTGGAAACACTAGCAGTAGCAATTAGAGAAGAAAAAGAAATTGAAAGTATTAAAATAGGCAATGAGGAGACCAAGCTATCACTCTATGCAGATGATATAAAGGTATTCTTAAAAAACCCTAGAGAATCAACTAAAAAGTTAGTGAAAATAATCAACAAGTTTAGCAAAGTTGCAGGATACAAAATAAATGCACATAAATTATCAGGATTTCTATATATTTCCAACACATCGCAGCAGAAAGAGTTAGAAAGAGAAATTCCAGTTAAAATCATCGTAGACAATATGAAATACTTAGGAATCTATATTCCAAGACAAACACAGGAATTATATGAACACAACTACAAAACCCTTTCCACACAATTAAAACAAGATATAAACAATTGGAAAAACATTAAATGCTCATGGGTAGGACAAGCTAACATAATAAAAATTACCATCCTATTCAAATTAATTTACCTATTTAATGCTATACCAATCAAACTAACAAAAAACTTTTTTACTGAATTAAAAAAAACAACTATAACAAAGTTCATTTGGAAGAACAAAAGACTAAGAATATGAAGGGAAATAATGAAAAAAATATGAGGGAGGGTGGCCTAGCAGTTCCAGATCTTAAAATGTACTATAAAGCAGTAGTTATCAAAACAATATGGTAGGGGCAGCTGGGTAGCTCAGTGGAGTGAGAGTCAGGCCTAGAGACAGGAGGTCCTAGGTTCAAACCCGGCCTCAGACACTTCCCAGCTGTGTGACCCTGGGCAAGTCACTTGACCCCCATTGCCCACCCTTACCAATCTTCCACCTATGAGACAATACACCGAAGTACAAGGGTTTAAAAAAAAAAACAATATGGTAATGGCGAAGAGACAGAAGGGAGGATCAGTGGAATAGACTAAGGGTAAGGGACCTCAGGAAGACAGTCTACGATAAACCCAAAGAACCCACATTTTGGGACAAAACCCCACTATTTAACAAAAACTGCTAGGAAAATTGGAAAACAATATGGGAGAGATTGGACCTAGATCAACATCTCACACCCTATTCCAAGATATACTCAGAATGGGTGAATGACTTGAATTTAAAGAAGGAAACTACAAGTAAATTAGGTGAGCACAGAATAGTATACATGTTAGATTTATAGGAATGGAAAGATTTTAAAACCAAGCAACAGTTAGAAAAAAATAACGAAATGTAAAATAAATAATTTTGACTACATTAAACTAATAAGTTTTTGTACAGACAAAACCGATGCTACCAAAATTAGAAGGGAAGCAACAAAATGGGGAAATTTTTATAACAAAAAACTCAAAAAAATGGATAATTACTCAAATATATAAGGAGCTAAATCAATTGTACAAAAAAATCAAGCCATTCCCCAATCAATAAATGGGCAAGGGATATGAATAGGTAATTTTCAGATAAAGAAATCAAAACTATCAATAAGTAAATGAGAGAGTGTTCTAAATCTCTAATAATTAGAGAAATGCAAATCAAAACAGCTCAGGTATCACTTCACACCTAGCATATTGGCTAAATGACAACTGGAGAGACTAATGAATGTTGGAGGGGATAAGGCAAAATTGGGACAATAATGCATTCCTGGTGGAGTTGTGAACTGATCCAAACATTCTGGATGGCAATTTGGAATTATACGCAAAGGGCTTTAGAAAACTATCTGCTTTTTGATCCAGCCATAGTACCCAAAGAGATAATAAGGAAAAAGACTTGTCCAAGATATATATATATATATCCACAATCTTTTTGGTGGCAAGAAAATTGGAAAATGAGAGAATGTCCTTGGATTGGGGAATGGTTGAATAAATTGTGGTATCTATTGGTGATGGATTACTATTGTGCTCAAAGGAATAAAGAACTGTAGGAATTCCATGTAAACTGAAATGACCTCCAGGAATTGATGCAGAGTGAAAGGAACATACCCAGGAGAACATTGTACACAGGGACTGATACACTGATATAATCAATCATAACAGACTAATCTACCAGCAGCAATGCAAGGATCTGGAGCAAGGCTGAGTGATTTATGAGAAAGAAAACTATGCACATTCAGAGGAGGAAATGTGGGAGGAGAAACACAGAAGAAAAACAATTGCTTGAATACATGGGCTGATGGGGATATTATTGGGGATGTATACATTAAACGATAACTCTTGTCCAGCTATCAATTATATAGAATTAGGTCTTGATCAATGATGCATGTAAAACCCATTTCATTTGTGCATCAGCTAAGGTGGGTTAGGGTGTTTGGGGGAGAGGGAAAGAGAAGAAAAAGAAATTGAAGGTATTAAAATAGGCAATGAGGAGACTAAGCTATAACTCTTTGCAGATGATATGATGGTCTACTTAAAATATCCTAGAGAATCAACTAAAAATCTAGTAGAAATAATCAACAACTTTAGCAAAGTTGCTGGATACAAAATAAATACACATAAATAATTAGCATTTCTGTATATTTCCAAGACATCATAGCAACAAGAGGTGAAAGAGAAACACCATTTAAAATCACCCTAGACAATGTAAAATAGTTAGGAATCTATCTACCAAAACAAAAACAGGAATTATACAAAAACAACTAAAAACACTTTCCAAACAATTAAAACTAGATCTAAACAATTGGAAAAAAAATTGATTGCTCATGGGTACGAAGAGCTAACATAATAAAAATGACCATTCTACCCAAATTAATTTACCTATTTAGCACCATATTTATCAAACTACCAAAAAACGTTTTTACTGAAGTAGGAAAAACTATAAAAGTTCATCTGCAATAACAAAAGATCAAGAATATCAAGGGAAATAATGAAAACAAATGTGAAGGAAGGGGGACCAGCATTACCAGATATTAAACTGTACTATAAAGCAGCGGTTATCAAAATGTTATGGTACTGGCTGAGACAGAAGGGAGGATCAGTGGAATAGACTTGGGGTAAATGACATCAGCAAGACAGTGTATGATAAACCCAAAGAGCCCAACTTTTGCGACAAAAATCCACTATTTGACAAAAACGGCTGGGAAATTTGAAAACAATATGGAAGAGATTCGGTTTAGATCAACATCTCACACCCTACACCAAGATAAATTCAAAATGAGTGAATGACTTGAATATAAAGAGGGAAACTATAAATAAGTTAAGTGAACATAGAGAAGTTTACTTGTTAGATCTCTTGGAAAGGAAAGATTTTAAAACCAAGTAAGAATTAGAGAAAATTACAAAATGTAAAATGAATGATTTTGATTATATCAAACTAAAAAGCTTTTGTACAAACAAAAACAATATAGCCAAAATCAGAAGGGAAACAACAAATTGGGAAAAAATCTTCATAACCAAAAACTCTGACAGGGGTCTAATTACTCAAATATACGAGGAGTTAAACCAAGTGTATAAAAAATCAAGCCATTCCCCAATTGATAAATGGGCAAGTGACATGATTAGGCAATTTTCAGGTAAAGAAATCAAAACTATAAATAAGCACATCAGAAAGTGCTCTCAATCTCTAATAATTAGAAAAATGCAAATCAAAACAATGCTGAGGTATCACCTCACACCTAGCACATTGGCTAAAATGAAAGAAGGGGAAAGTAATAAATGCTGGAGGGGATGTGGCAAAACTGGGACATTAATGCACTGCTGGTGGAGTTGTGAACTGATCCAACCATTCTGGCTGGCAATTTTGAACTATGTTCAAAGGGCTATAAAAGAATGCCTGCCCTTTGATCCAGTCATACCATTGTTGGGTTTTTACTTCAAAGAGATCATAGATAAACAGACTTGTAGGAAAATATTTATAGCTATGTCTTTTTGTGGTGGCAAAAAACTGGAAAATGAGGGTATCCCCTTCAATTGGAGAATGGTTGAACAAATTGTGGTATATGCTGATGACGGAATACTATTGTGCTCAAAGGAATAATAAACTGGAGGAATTCCATGTGAACTGGAAAGACCTCCAGGAATTGATGCAGAGCGAAAGGGGCAGAGCCAGAAGAACATTGTACACAGAGACCAATACACTGTGGTAAAATAGAATGTAATGGACTTCTGTACTAGCAGGAATGCAATGACCCAGGACAATTCTGAGGGATTTATGTAAAAGAATACTACCCACATTCAGAGGAAGAACTACAGGAGTGGAAACAGAAGAAAAACAACTGCTTGAACATATGGGTTGAGGAGGACATGATTGAATATGTAGACTCAAAACTACCCCACCAATGCAACTATCAACAATTTGGAAATAGGTCTTGATCAATGACACATGTTAAAACCAGTAGAAATATGCATCAGCCATGTGGGGGGATCTTGGGGGGTGAAGGGGAAAGAGCATGAATTATGTAACCATGTAAACATGTTAAATGTTTAAAAATATCCATTGTGAATGGTCCTCTAATCTGTGTCTAAAAACTTTGAAGGATGGAGAATTCAATAGTTCCTTTGGAGGCCCATTCATATTTTAAAAATTCTAATGTTAATTTTTGTTTACTTACATAAAGGCTAAATTGACTTTTCTGCAACTTGTGCTCATCAATCCTTGTTCTTCTGCCTCCCACATTAAAGGAGACAAAATTTTAATAATTCTATTCAGAAAAATTATTTCAGATACTTGAAGGCAACCATTATGAAAACTCATGATAGCTCATCCTATAGCCTGCTACCAAACTAATTTCTTTTTCTTAAGCACAGAACAGTCAATGACTCTCTTCAGTCAAATCTAATGGTTTCTTGTTACTCCTAGAATATCACATAAACTCCTCTGCTTAATTCTTACATAATCTAGATGCAATTAGGCTTTTGAGCCTCAATCTCATCAAGTAAAATATTATCAATAAACATTCTTAAATACCTACTATGTGCTAGACACTATGATAAGGAGCTCTCAGTCTAGTGAGGAGAAATTATATACAAACAAAATATATTGTATATATAGATGTAAAATTACATTAGAAAAATTTAAAATGCTGAATAGAAGGAGAGGTCTATCATTAAGGAAAATCATAAACTATTTTTCTAGAAGGTGGTATTTTAGATAGATTTTAAAGGAAACTATTGTAGCTTTCAGGAGTAGATAAGAAGGGAGAGAATTCATAGAATAGAGAGGAGACAACTAAAAATGTTGAGTTGGGTAATGTCAGTTTCAATGGATCCCAGACAATGTTGAGAAGAATGAGATAGAAAACTGGAGCCAGGTTATTAGGGGATTAAAATACCAAAAACAGAATTTCATTTGATTCTAAAGGCAATAGGAGGCACTCGAGCTTAATGGGTAGGGTAAGACAGGATCAAGCCTATGCTTTAAGAAGAACAATGTAATGACTAAGTGAAGAATCAATTGGAGTGAGGAGAGAGATTTGAGGCAGGGAATATAAACCAGCAGACTATTGCATTAATCCATGTAAGGTGACAGGAGCCTACTACAGGATGGTAGCTATAGGAGAGGAGGAAAAGAGGGCATATATGAGAAATGTTATAAAGATAGAGTGGATAGAATTTGACAACTGATTGGATGTGGGGATGAAACAGTGAGGAGCTGATAACATTTAGGGGAAGATGACGTACCTTTGATTAGAAGAGGGAAGTTTGGGAAAAGATGTTGGACATTATTCTTTCTCTATACCCTGAAATCCAAACAAACTCCCTTTCCACTCCTCATCCCTGTGCCTTTTCATTGGCATTGTTCTTAGATCTAAACTGAGGCCTAAATCCTATCTATAACATATTTGATATACAACTAGAATATTTGCAAATTATTCTTATATGTTTATCATGCTAGGTTTCCAAGAGATTTTTACTAGGTGACCTTCCTTTGATAAAATATCTAACTGAATTTCTTTCAAAACATCCTATAACTCAGAAATGTTGCTAGGCAGTTCTACCCACCAATTAGTTCACATTAAGATTTTATTATAACTTGCTAATCAAACTTTGTTATGTTGTGCATAAGAATTCTGTAACTGATTCATTCATTTATTTTTATTTTCTTAATTTATTTGTTTTTAAAACTCTTACCTTTCTCTTAGAATCAATACCAAATATTGCTTCCAAAGCAGGATACCAGTAAGGGCTAAGCAATTGGGGTTAAGCGGTCCAAAATGGACCAAAAGTCACACAGCTAGCACATGTCTGAGCCCAGATTTGAAGTCTCCCCTGTTTAGGCCTGGGTCTTTATTCACTGAGTCACCTACCTGCCCTTTCACTTATGTATTCTGTCAGTTTGAGACCTGTAGGTTACCTTCATTTACCCTTCCTGCTGAGATGATTTTACCATCATGTACCAGTGCATACTACAGCTTCTTAGAGCCACAGGTGAGAGGTAGGTGACTGGTGAACACCAAAAGAGGAAAGTATTTTAGAGCATGAGTCTGATATGTATTGTCTTTTGTCCAGAAACCATCCAAGTCCAGGAAGGAGAGGGTCATCTCTAGAAGCATGCCTCCTTGGCAATGGCATTTTTAAAAACTCGGTCAATTCATGAAATAGATAAAAAATGGAAAATGTACCTCTGTGACATGTCACTCATGACTGCTTCTACTATGACAGTTATAATAAAATAATGGGAAAGGGGGCAAGGATACTAAGCATCATACATCTCTTACACCATCAATAAATCTTAATTATATTCAATTTGACATTGCCACTCCAGATGAGTATAAAAGGCAGAATGAATTCACAACAAAAGGAAAGGATACTTCATAAGTTCTTGTTTAAGAGGTAAATAGAAGAATTGGTGAATGAAGCTGGTTTTATTATGAGTACAAAGGCAATAAAAAGCATGATTTTACGTAGTGCTTCATTAAATTGCCTTGTAGACCTCATGTTGAATATAAACAAAATGTACCAAAATAATGGTTATGGTTCATAGATGTAAAGAGAATGTAGAAGCCTTTATATCATTTAACAATTTAAGGAAGTGTACTTCTCCAAAGTATCTTAACCTGGGTCCAAAGGAAGATATAGTTATAGCCAGAAAGATAAATTTCATTTCATAAAATTGTTTTCTTTTTAAATCCTATATATAGCTCATTTTTGCATTCAAAAAATAATTCAGAGAAGAGGTCTCAAGGTTTCATCAGCATTCATAAGAGACCAAGGCATATCAAAAAATGATGTTTAGAGGATAGTGGAATTTCTTTTTTATAATGGAACCAATTCATGCTATCTACCTTCAGAGAAAGAACTGTTGGAGTCAGATAAATGTCATATCAGTGTATTTACAGTTTTATTTGGGAATTTTGTATGAATGTGCTCTTATGGAAGTATGTTTGCATGATAATAAAAACAAATTAAAATGTTCTCAATTCCTTCAACTAAGACAAGACATTTTTGATGTTTAGTGACTTAAATCTATAGGAAGAATCCTGACAACTTCATTTAAAACATATGGTTCAGGGTCAAGAATGAAACACAAGTAGGTGTCCCAGTGGATAGCATAATCCGGAATACAGAAGACATCAAGTCAAATATAGCCTCAGATACTTACTAGCTATGTGATCTTAGATAATTTACTTAACCTTTGTATGCCTCAGTTTCCTCATCTGTACAATAGAAATAAAAATAGTATCTATATCCCAGGATTTTTCTGGGGATAAAATGAAATATTTATAGAGTTTCTTAAAGTTCTATGTAAATTCTAGTTATTATTATTTAACTTAATTTTTTTCAATTACATATAGAAATTATTTTTGACAATTGTTTTCTGACATTTTCCAATTCTGATTTTCTCCCTTTCCTCTGTCCTTGATGAGCTGGTAAAAAAATCTAATATAGGTTATACCAGTGCTTTTATGCAATATATATCTCTATATTCCCCATGTTGTGACGGAAGACACATATCACACAAAAAATAAAAAATAAAATAAAAAAAACCTCACCGAAGAAATGAAGTGGAAGAAGTATGCTTTGGTCTGCCATCAGATTCCAACAATTCCTTCTATGGTTATAATTAGCATTTTTTATCATGAGTCCCTTGAAATTATATTGAAAACTTGTTTTGCCAATATTAGTTTAGTCCTTCACAGCTGATGATCATACAATATTTTTGTTCCTGTACATACTGTTCTGTTTCTGCTCACTTCACTTTGCATTAGTTTATATAAATCTCCCCAGTTTTTTCAAAACTCATCCTGTTCATTTTTTATAGATAAATAGTATTCCATTACAACTATATTCCACAACATGTTGCACCATTCCCCAGTTGATGTACAACTCCTCAGTTTTCCAATTCTTTGTCAATACAAAAAGAGGTGCTAAAAATTATTTTGTAGAGGCAGGTCCTTTTTCCTTATCTCTGATCTCTTTGAGACACAGACCCACTAATGGTAATAGGTAGCTATTAAAAATGAAAGGTGATAAAGGATTATAGAAGATTAAGAAGTCTTAGGCCTGGGTATCTTTAATGCTTTTTTTAAGTAAAAAGTCATAAGGTTCTGGACAAGCATTTATATAAGGCTTCAAGGTTAGCAAAGTGTTTCACATACATTATTTAATTTAATGAGGTTAGTGATCCTCATTTATGCCTAGGAGGATACTATTGGGCCTATGGTCTGATCAATCAAATTTTCAAAGACCCCCAAATCATAGTGATTCTGCTCTAGGAATTGTAGTTATGAAACTTGTGAATGGCTTTTAATGATGCCCCAAGTTAGAAAGTGATACATTTTTTAACTATGGGTTAGAGAACCATGTATTAGGAAAGCTCATTCTCTCTCTCTCTCTCTCTCTCTCTCTCTCTCTCTCTCTCTCTCTCTCTCTCTCTCTCTCTCTTTCTCTCTCTCTCTCTCTC